>NW_028119953.1:0-57415 GCF_965119305.1 Pelophylax lessonae | reverse complement strand
ACTGGACTGTACTGGAATGGGGTAAAACGCATCACAAACGCACCGAAATGCACGGAAACGCACCAAGGACCAGTTCACACCATAAAGATGCAGTCTGGATGCGTTCCGGATGCTTTTCTGCACGCGTGTTTTTGATGCATTGCAGTGCATTCCCCCCTCCCCCCTCTTTTTTCTTAACCTTAGGGGCCACTTCACACCACATGCAGTGCAGTGCGTTTTTTTTCTGCATCAAAAACGCATGGATAGTAGGTTATATGGTTCCCAATGGGAAAGCTCACACCAGTGCGGTCAGTTCCAGAAAATAAATAGAACGCGCTGCATTTTCTCTGCACTGGACTGTACTGGAATGGGGTAAAAAGCTTAAAAACGCACCGGAACCACTTCTGGACCGGAAGAATTTCCCCCTTAATGACCAGGCCAGTTTTTTGCGATTCGGCACTGCTTTACTTTAATGGACAATTGCGCGGGTTGTGCGACGCTGTACCCAAATACAATTGATGTCCTTTTTTCACACAAATAGAGATTTCTTTGTGCACGAGATGTCGGGGGCGGCGCCCAGTGGTAGCGCTGCTCTCACTGTGATTGGACACAGCAGGAGCCAATCAGAGCGTGCTATAGAAACAAGGCAGACCGCCGTTCTGTCACAGAGGAAGAGAGGGGTCAGCTAAGCTGTAACACAGATCTCACTTTTCCTCCAGTGCACCCACTCCCCCCACAGTTAGAAAGCACTCCCTAGGAGCAAAGTTAACCCCTTGATCGCCCCTTGAGAGGGGGGGGGATAAGAGAGACAACAGAGATATGAGAGATGGGGGAGAGAGACGAGAGAGATGGGGGAGAGAGACGAGAGAGAGGGAAGAAGAAAGAGGAGAGAGAGAGGGGGGAGAGAGACGATGGGGGAGAGAGGAGAGAGAGAGGGGGGAGAGAGACGATGGGGGAGAGACGAGAGAGAAGGGGGAGAGAAAGACGAGGGGGGAGAGATGGGAGAGAGATCAGGGGGGGAGATGAGAGAGAAAGGGGGAGACGAGAGAGGGGGAGAGAGAGATCAGAGAGGGGGGAGAGACGAGAGAGAGAGAGGGGGAGAGACGAGAGAGAGAGGGGAGGAGAGAGAGAGGGGGGAGAGAGATCAGAGCGGGGGAGAGAGAGAGAGGGGGAGAGAGAGATCAGGGGGGGACTAAAGAGAGAGGGGGGAGAGATCAGAGGGGGGGGGGAAAGAGAGGGGGGAGAAAGAGGAGAGAAAGAGAGACAACAGAGATATGAGAGAGAGAGAGGGGGGGAGAGAGGGGGGGGGGGAGAGAGAGGAGAGAGAGGGGTGGAGAGAGACGAGGGGGGGATAGAGAGATGGGGGAAAGAGACGAGAGGGGGGAGAGAGATCAGAGAGGGGGGGGAGATGAAAGAGAGGGGTGGAGAAAGAGGATAGAGAGATGGGGGAGAGACGAGAGAGAGAGAAGGGGGAGAGAGAGAGAGGGGAGAGACGAGAGAGAGGGGGGGGAGAGACAAGAGAGAGAGATCGGGGGGGAGACTAAAGAGAGAGGGGGGGAGAGATCAGAGGGGGGAGAGAGAGGGGGGGGAGAAAGAGGAGAGAAAGAGAGACAACAGAGATATGAGAGAGAGAGAGGGGGGAGAGAGACGAGAGAGAGGGGGGAGAGAGACGAGAGAGAGAGGGGGGAGAGAGACGAGAGAGAGGGGTGGAGAAAGAGGAGAGAGAGAGGGGGGGAGAGATACGAGAGAGAGGGGGGAGAGAGACGAGAGAGAGGGGTGGAGAAAGAGGAGAGAGGGGGGAGAGAGACGGGGGGGGTAGAGAGATGGGGGAAAGAGACGAGAGGGGGGAGAGAGATCAGAGAGGGGGGGGAGATGAGAGAGAGGGGTGGAGAAAGAGGATAGAGAGATGGGGGAGAGAGACGAGGAGGGAGAGATGAGAGAGAGAGAAGGGGGAGAGAGAGAGAGAGAGAGAGGAGGGGAGAGAGAGATCGGGGGGGGAGACGAGAGAGAGAGAGGAGGGGAGAGAGATCAGGGGGGGGAGACGAGAGAGAGAGGGGAGAGAGATCAGGGAGGGGAGAGACGAGAGAGAGAGGGAGAGAGATCGGGGGGGGAGAGACGAGAGAGAGGGGGGAAGAGAGATCAGAGGGGGGGAGAGACGAGAGAGAGAGAGCGGGTAAAGACAAGAGAGGGGGGAGAGAAACGAGAGAGAGAGAGAGAGGGGGAGGGAGACGAGAGAGAGAGAGGGAGGGAGACGAGAGGGGGGGGGGAGGCCATCTTTATGTAGAGCAACAATTCTTTTTTTTCAGATCCTCAGAGAGTTCTTTGCCATGAGGAGCCATATTGAACTTCCAGTGACCAGTATGAGAGAGTGAGAGCGATAACACCAAATTTAACACACCTGCCCCCCATTCACACCTGAGACCTTGTAACACTAACGAGTCACATGACACCGGGGGAGGGAAAATGGCTAATTGGGCCCAATTTGGACATTGTCACTTAGGGGTGTACTCACTTTTGTTGCCAGAGGTTTAGACATTAATGGCTGTGTGTTGAGTTATTTTGAGGGGACAGTAAATTTACACTGTTATACAAGCTGTACACTCACTACTTTACATTGTAGCAAAGTCTCATTTCTTCAGTGTTGTCACATGAAAAGATAGAATAAAATATTTACAAAAAATGTGAGGGGTGTACTTACTTGTGAGGTACTGTGTGTGTATATATATATATATATGTTAGGATGTGGATGAGGGGGAGAGGAATGGGGCAGATTCAAGTTTATTGATAAACAGATCATCCAGGTAGATAAATAATGAGAATGTTCTGATCAGTTTTTATGTTTATTTATATTACAATTTACAAAATATTTACAGTTTAAATACAGTGAGATTTTTAAAGAAACAGCATCCGGGGGCGGAGTCCAATCAGCAGGCATCCGGGGCGGAGTCCAATCAGCAGGCATCCGGGGAGCGGAGTCCAATCAGCAGGCATCCATGGGACGGAGTCCAATCAGCAGGCATCCGTGGGGCGGAGTCCAATCAGCAGGCATCCGGGGGGCGGAGTCCAATCAGCAGGCATCCGTGGGGCGGAGTCCAATCAGCAGGCATCCGGGGGCGGAGTCCAATCAGCAGGTAAGTACAGGTTTGTCTTCACAAGCATTTTGCAGACACTTTGCCCTCCCGGTGTGCACAGCTGCCTAGGCAGGGGACGGGGTCACTTTAAATGTAAAAACAAAATCCCGGATTGAGTCACTGAGCTGAAACAAGAGTTCCGACTTCACTGGCTACATGCTTGTACCAGGCCCACACCTCAACAGGTAGTGAAAGAAGACTGAAAATGTTCATTATAGTCAACGAATGCTATTATTAGATTATTATTTCCCAATGTCAGAGTTTGGGGTGGGGGGGGGGGGGGTCAGAGCGTTCATAACAAAGGGCTATGATCTCAAATGAATTTGGATACATTGTTGCATGACAGAGTATTTGTCAGCCACATGCACAGATGTAAACTGAGGGTAAAAATCTTATGGAACTCTTCACATCAGTTGCATTTTTTTCAAAGTCCCGCTTGCTGCATTTTTGGAATCGAATGATTGGAAAATGCGTCAGAAACGCAGCGCTTTTCCTGTGTTTTGAGTCACATGTCCGTGTTTCACCAGTCAGGAAACCAGAAAACTGACTGGAAATGCGTATTTGATGCGTTTCTTCAACGTGAAAGCAGCCTGTATGGGTCGTAATGCATTTCTGCATTCCGGCAAACGCAGTAAAAAATGCACAGATGTGAAGGGAGCTGACATAGAGATACAAAACAACAAATACAAAATATAAAAAAAAGATGAATAAAAAAATCAGCATAATAAGAATAATCAGTAATGAAGTTAGCACTGATTTTGGCCTCTCTCGCATGGCCATCCGGGGGGGGGAATTTAATAACAGATGGTTGAATTACAGTTTTACCATCCCCTGATCACCTACCTATAGTCTACAATACAGCTAGAGGGGGGGGGGGGGGGGTGGTAATAGCAGATGGTTGAATTACAGTTTTACCATCCCCTGACCACCTACCTAACATGCACAATACAGCCGGAGGGGGGGCTGTTCACATGCGGTGGCTGCGATGCCATTCAAATCAATGAGGCTGCACCGTAACCTGGAGCCAAATGCTTGGCCTGTGCTTGCGGCACATTAGCCCCATCGTAAAAATTGCCGCTTGGCATTCAGGAGGTGGCGGGATCACCCTCCCCCCCCACCCCCTCAAAACCTGACAGCGACTGCTTTGTCGCACCCTGATAAGCGCTCCACCGTTTGTAGGCAGGCGCAGTTAGCTAAATTGCCACTAGGTGTCTCTGTACCAGAATAGTGGCTGATTAATGATTATAGTAAATGAGGTCTTTTAGGTGGGGAGCAGCACACACTCTATTGGGGGATGGGAGCCAACACTCCCCCCACCTATGAGGGTATGACCAGCACATGTAAGCCCCAGACAGGGCAGGAGGCGGGGGGGAAGTGGAGTGTTAGCAGGGCTGGAGCGGTGGTAGGGACTTTGGTGCCAAATTCAGCCAACGATGAAGACCCGCCTTACATGTGGATCGCTTTTCAGTTAATGGGTATGAACCTAGCCTGAGGGCAGCGCTACGGCTTATGGAGGGGAGATGTCGGCCCCAGTGGTGCCACCGAGGTCTCTGAGGTAGAAGAAGTCGGCAGGGGATTCCTCCTATTAGGATATCAGTTCTGGGCAGAGATCGCCCTCTTGGGACCTTTCTTCTTCTGGGACTCCTTGTTGGCCGCCTTCTTCTGTCTCCTCAGATATTCCTCCGGGTTGGACAATACCTGGAGCTCTTCATAGGGCTTCTTGGCCAGACGTTCGATCTGGATCTTCTCCAGAATGTATTCCTGGAAATATGGAGGAGGAGAGACTGAATGTTACAATGTATCGGATGTGAGATCCAAAGAAGTCCACAGGAAGAAGTTCTGGAAAGAGCTACATGCCGAGATACAGAAAGAGTTTTACCCGCCAACAGAGGCGTACCCAGGATATGTGTCACCCGGGGACACCCCCCATCCCCCACGCAAAATAAATTATTTTAATGAGTGAAATGTGATACGGGGTGGTGGGCGTGGCCAAATGCTGCTATTAGTGGGAGGGGCTTACAGGGGAACGGCTAAATAAAATGGAGACTTGCAAATCACAATTATATTTTAAAAATTAAACTCTTCTAATACATCTATTTTTCTGCACCAAGGCTACCTTCAGGTGTATATAATGTACATAGAGTGCAGGGGTCAGGAGTGTGTAACTCAGAAAGCGTAGGGGTCAGGAGTGTGTAACGTAGAGTGCAGGGGTCAGGAGTGTGTAACTCAGCGCAGGGGTCAGGAGTGTGTAACGTAGAGAGAGTGCAGGGGTCAGGAGTGTGTAACGTAGAGAGAGTGCAGGGGTCAGGAGTGTGTAACGTAGAGAGAGTGCAGGGGTCAGGAGTGTGTAACTAAGAAAGCGCAGGGGTAGGGGGTGTGTAACGCAGGGGTCAGGAGTGTGTAACTCATAAAGTGCAGGGGTCAGGAGTGTGTAACGCAGAAAGCGCAGGAGTGTGTAACGCAGGGAGTGCAGGGGTCAGGAGTGTGTAACTAAGAAAGCGCAGGGGTAGGGGGTGTGTAACGCAGGGGTCAGGAGTGTGTAACGCAGAAAGCGCAGGAGTGTGTAACGCAGGGAGTGCAGGGGTCAGGAGTGTGTAACGCAGGGAGTGCAGGGGTCAGGAGTGTGTAACTCAGAAAGTGCAGGGGTCAGGAGTGTGTAACACAGGGAGTGCAGGGCTCAGGAGTGTGTAACTCAGAAAGTGCAGGGCTCAGGAGTGTGTAACTCAGAAAGCGCAGGGGTCAGGAGTGTGTGACACAGAAAGCGCAGGGGTCAGGAGTGTGTAACGCAGGGAGTGCAGGGGTCAGGAGTGTGTAACTCAGAAAGTGCAGGGGTCAGGAGTGTGTAACTCAGAAAATGCAGGGGTCAGGAGTGTGTAACACAGAAAGCGCAGGGGTCAGGAGTGTGTGACACAGAAAGCGCAGGGGTCAGGAGTGTGTAACAGAAAGCGCAGGGGTCAGGAGTGTGTAACGCAGGGAGTGCAGGGGTCAGGAGTGTGTAACTCAGAAAGTGCAGGGGTCAGGAGTGTGTAATGCAGGGAGTGCAGGGGTCAGGAGTGTGTAACAAATAGAGGTGACCAGCGCTATGAAGTTTAAATATATAAAAGATATAAAAAAATATATGAAATGCTATAAAATTAGGTGTAAGCTGCCACCAACCGACCCCTGGGGTGCAAAGGGAAAAATGTGAATAAAATGTGCGTGGAGGCTGGTACAGGCGCTACCTATAAATTAGTCCTCACATAGAGTGATATAAAGTGCCAATAATTAATAGTGAAATAGGTAGGTATATCTCACAGTGCCACCCACCTGATACTCAGTATATGCGGGTGTGATGTTGTCAGAGATGTATAGTAACGAAGTAGAACTACTTAAGTACTGTACTTAAGTACCGAAATGCGGTATCTGTACTTTCCTAGAGTAGAATTTTTTTCTCCTACTTCTACTTTTACTTCACTACATTTTTTCGATGATTTCGATACTTCTACTCAAGTATTTTTTTTTTTTGTGCTGCATAGTTACTCGTTACTTTTAAAAAAATTACCACTGCCAGAACAGTAGATGGCAGGTTGCATAAAGCTCAAAAAAATGTGTATAATGTCATTTGTAAATCAGCGCATACGAAAATAAAGGCTGTGTATAATAAAAGCTGCTATACCAAATCTTTCCAATAAAAAAAAAAATATGAAACAAACAAATAAATTGTGCTACAGCGCTTAAAGTGCATCAAAAAACTACTAACAAACACAGCTTGGCTGTGCAAATAAAGTGCCTGTGCAATCGATATAATATCATTGTTGCCCCCAGTGCCCTGCCCACACTCCACACAGTATCAAAAATAAAGTGACATGAATGTGCTAAAGCCTAAATGCAGTGAAAATAATTATTCCCACAATGTAACAGTAAATTCAATTCATATAAAATATGACAATAAATCACAATAAAATAAGTTATGAAATAAGTTAGGTCAGGTGCGTGCAACAAGTTGAAGTGTGTAAACCTATCTATAACGAAAAGTCCATAAATGAATTCCAGTGTGCAAATCTAAAGTGTCACTTCACTTGTCAGATGCTTCCACCTCCTTCAGTGCTCGAGTGACCGACCAACACACTTAATGGTGGTGGCACTGGTGGATAGCGTCTGGGTGGCACTGTGGCACTGACTGCACTGGTTCAAAAAGCCATATATATTTAATTATTTCAATTCTCAATCTCATTGGTCCTCTCCTCATAAGATATTAATAACTTAAGATTAGGTGATGAACTTCTTGGCGGCCCTGGCAGGATGACGGGGACACCCGCCACTTCTGGAGCCGAGCCGCTGTGATTCCCCAACATGTGACAAAGTGACAGCCAGGAGATCTAGTGGCTAGTAGTGCTCAACAATACCGCTTTTATATATAAAAATGAAATAAAATATACTGACTCACAATTTAGTAGTAGTAGGTAGCGTGTAGCAGTAGGCAGCACAACTCAATTCAATCAATCCCACAGCCTTGCTCGCGCCGCGGCCCGCGGAATCACTGTCATGATCATCAAGTTAAGACCGCACTGGAGGAGCCGTGCTGCCGTCTTCCCGCTCGAGGTCTCTGCCTCTAGACGTGTTGTGCGTCACTCAGACTCCACCCCTTAGGGCCCTTACTGAGAGGAGTTGTGACGCGGGTGGCTGGACGCGGGAGCAGGACTCGGAGCATTTTCTTTGCTATCTCATCTTCTTCTCTATGAGGTGAGTGAGGTGGACTGTGGAGAGGGCCTAATCCTTGCTATGGCAAATGTGCCATTTGAGAATCAAATAATCAATATAAAATATTAATATATTATATACACACGGGTCATGGGTGGCTTTTTTGAACCAAGAAGTGTGAGACTGACGGCTATGATGATTATCCGACCATCCATGGTCCATGGACCATAAGTGTTGTGTTGGTGGTGCGGCCTGTGCTTCCTGCGGCCTGCCTCTGCCTGTGCGGCTGGGCCTGCACTGCAGTGGCCACTGGCAGTGGCACTTGACTTGAGCAAAGCAAATGAGCACTACTAGTGTGAAGGACAGGTGGTGGAAGCATGTTCTGACAAGTTCTTATAATGAAAATAATGTAGACAGCTTTTTGAACCAGTGCAGTGCCAGTGCTACTAAGGTGAGAGGCAGAGAGAGAGGCTATCCAGTCCACCACTTTACTTGAGCAGATCACAGAAGAAAGGTGGAAGCATCTGACAGCAAGTGACAGCACTTCTTAGATTGCACACTGGAATTCAGTTATGGACTTTTCGTTATAAAGTTTAGTTTACACACTTAAACTTGCACCTAAATTATTCACAATCACAACTTATTTTATTGTGGTATTGTCATATATATTTTATATGAATTACATTTACATTGTGGGAATAATTTGCACTGCATTTAGCACAGACATGTCACTTTATTTTTGATACTGTGTTCGATGATTTTGAATACAAGAAGAATATATATATAATTGCAGGCACTTTATTAGCATTTTTAGCACAGCCACTTTGTTAGTAGTTTTTGATGCATTTTTCACTTTAAGCGTTGTAGGTTTGATGAAGCTGGCCTGGCACATCATCATCATTTGAGCAAATCAAATCAAACCGCGATCAAGAAGACTGCGCATGCTCCTGTTCTGCCTTTTGATCAGCTGAAAAGATGGACGAACCAAAAACACCACCTTCCACCCCTGGCCCTTCAACTTTAAGTGATCTGCCTGGCTGTGAGAGTGAGGAAGCTCAGGAAGGAGACCACCCCTGGCTTTAAAAGGTGGATGCTTTAAAAGGGGAAGGGAGGGACATACTTTATCTGTTTTTTGTTTACAAAAAGTTACAGCCTAAGGAATTGTGATTGTCCTTTAGGTTAATCATTTGAATAAATCATTTGAAATAATAAAAAACAATATGATGTTCAAACTTTTGACTTCTTTCTTTAATAACTACATAACACAGTACTTCTACTTCTACTTTCAGTACTTGAGTAGAATTTTCTTTTCAAAACTACTGGTACTTTTTACTTTTAGTACTTAAGTAGCACATTTTTTGAAAAAACTACTTGCAATACTTAAGTAAAAAAAATGTTGAATACTTTAGTACTTCTACTTAAGTAACTTTTTCTGCGAGCACTTCCACTTCTACTCAAGTCACTTTTTGATCGAGCACTTGTACTTTTACTCAAGTAGAAATTTTGAGCACTTTATACAAGTCTGGATGTTGTGAGTCAATGAAAGTGCAATGATCAATAATGAAGAGTGCTCGAATATAAAATAATTTTGAAGAAATTAAAGTGCAAAGTGAAAATGTTAAGGTAAGTGCACATAAACACAAACAAAGGGCAATTCCCAAAAGGGGTGTAAATAATTCCTCCAAAATAGTGTGTGAAAGATAAGTCACTTAGTGGTGATAAAATAAAATGGTGAGCTTCTTTTATCACAAACTCAAATAGGTGTCAAAAAATGCCATCAAGAAATAAAACCTCAATTTAAAACCAAAAGTGAAAATGTGAAATGAAACCAAAAAGGAAGAGAAAGGCGTGTGTACATCCGTGTTCACCACTAGATGGCACACTTGCAATACGACCTGTATATGGGCAGACAGGCTGATACAGCTCTGGGGTTTTTCTCCACTTCTGATGGGCTAAGGATTAGCGATTCCAGTGATCATAAACTTTACACATTCTGCTGAGCTAAAAGATCAACGACACCATGAACAATGCTCTTAATTATAAAAAAAATAAATTGATTGCAATGGTTAATGATGAAAGGGGAGCACTGCTTCCTCTCTCACCTATTGTGATAAAAAAAGCTCACCATTTTATTTTATCACCACTAAGTGACTTATCTTTCACACACTATTTTGGAGGAATTATTTACACCCCTTTTGGGAATCGCCCTTTGTTTGTGTTTATGTGCACTTACCTTAACATTTTCACTTTAATTTCTTCAATAAAGTGATTTTATATTTGAGCACTCTTCATTATTGATCATTGCACTTTCATTGACTCACAACATCACACCCGCATATACTGAGTATCAGGTGGGTGGCACTGTGAGATATACCTACCTATTTCACTATTAATTATTGGCACTTTATATCACTCTATATGATGACTCTGCGATTTTGAGCCATATTTATAGGTAGCGCCTGTACCAGCCTCCACGCACATTTTATTCAGGAGTGTGTAACGCAGGGAGTGCAGGGGTCAGGAGTGTGTAACACAGAAAGCGCAAGGGGTCAGGAGTATGTAACACAGGGAATGCAGGGGTCAGGAGTGTGTAACGCAGGGAGTGCAGGGGTCAGGAGTGTGTAACGCAGGGAGTGCAGGGGTCAGGAGTGTGTAACGCAGGGAGTGCAGGGGTCAGGAGTGTGTAACGCAGGGAGTGCAGGGGTCAGGAGTGTGTAGGGCAGAAAACGCAGGGGACAGGAGTGTGTAATGCAGAGAATGCAGGGGTCAGGAGTGAGTAACGCAGGGAGTGCAGGGATAAGGAGTGTGAAATGCAGGGAGTGCAGGGATAAGGAGTGTGTAATGCAGAGTGTGCAAGGGTGAGAAGTGTGTAACGCAGAGAGTGCAGGGGTCAGGAGTGTGTATTACACAGGGTGCAGGGGCCAGGATTGCGTAACGCAGAGAATGCAGGGGTCAGGAGTGTGTGACGCAGAGGATGCAGGGGTCAGGAGTGTGTGACGCAGGGGTCAGGAGTGTGTGACGCAGAAGATACAGGGGTCAGGAGTGCATAACAGAGAATGCAGGGGTCGGGAGTTTGTAACGCAGGGAGTGCAGGGGTCAGGAGTGTGTAAAGCAGGGAGTGCAGGGGTCAGGAGTGTGTAAAGCAGGGAGTGCAGGGGTCAGGAGTGTATGGAGATTTGTATGGAGGTTTGTATGGAGGTCTGCATGGAGGTCTGTATGGAGGTCTGTATGGAGGTCTGTATGAAGATTTGTATGGAGGTTGTATAGAGGTCTGTATGGAGGTTTGTATGGAGGTTTGTATGGAGGTTTGTATGGAGGTCTGTATGAAGATTTGTATGGAGGTTTGTATGGAGGTTGTATGGAGGTCTGTATGGAGGTTGTATGGAGGTCTGTATGGAGATTTGTATGGAGGTCTGTATGGAGGTCTGTATGGAGATTTGTATGGGGATCAGTATGAAGATTTGTATGGAGGTCAGTATGAAGATTTGTATGGGGTTTGTATGGAGGTCTGTATGGAGGTCTGTATGGAGGTCTGTATGGAGGTCTGTATGGAGGTCTGTATTAGGATTTGTATGGAGGTCAGGGTTTTATTTTCAGCCTTGACATTAAAACGAAAGTCCTAATAATAAGAAGCAGCAATGCTCAGTATAGGATTCGGCCCTTACTTTGACCATGTCCAGTTTCTCGTTGAGGTCGACTTCAGCCAGAGGTCCATAATGCTTCATCTGGCACTGCTCAGCCAGGTTAATCACAGCCAATAGCAGGCTCCCAATCTCCACGCTCTGCGGATTGAAGAGAATGGAAATGAATTCAATCACAAAACATCACTAACCCCGCCCCTCCTCCATCCATTACACTCATAATGACATTTACAGCTGAGCAAATGTTCTGGAAACAACCCCTCGTAACCTCAGTCTAACTTGTGTATTTCCAGCTCCATCTAGTGGCCATAATGCGGTATTTTCCTGATTTCTGTATGTTAGGAAAATGCTGCATTATGGCCACCAGATGGAGCTGAAGATTATAGGTAATGCACATATTAGACACATACAGGGATTATTGGTGGGGGCTGTGTAAATGCTGAGACATTCCCATGGCAAAGTTTTTATAAGTAGACCCCCAGGATTCAGGTAAGAGTACACACGCCCCCCATATTTAGACAATATTTGCCTATCCCGGAGTTCTGCTTTAATCCCCCACAGATTTACCTGGTTCCTGAACTGGCTCTTCTCCAGGTTAAAGGTCAGTTCCAGCTGTTTGCTCTTCTCCTGTAGCCGGTCATAGTCCAACTGCAGCTGGGACAGCTCGCTGGTCATTGTCTGGGGACACAAACCGGGTTAAAGTGTATCTAAACCCAGAAACAAAACTGATTGCAGCTCGCCAGTCCTTAGCTGTGGCTGCATTCATTTTATTCTTCAGGGTTTTTCTGCTTTATTTTCACCTGATGATCCTGCCAGTAACACACTTCCTGTCCTGGGGTGACAACTCACACTCGCTGCACTGTATCTATGGAGGAGTGACATTGGCAACCTAGGGCCGGACTACTGAACACCTCCCCAGGGGCGGAGTCAAAGCACAGGGGTGTGGCCTGGATGGGACCCACGCTAAGGCTGTCATACACCTCCTTACAGGGTTTTGCTGTGATGTTCGACTTTTAAAGACTTCCTTTCCCTACAACTGTGGAAACGCTCACTCCTCCCTAATCTCCTGGTCTGCATCAGGTGCCCACCCTGGAGTGAGTCTCTGCTCTACAAAAGTATGCCCGACAGAAAATGACCGCCCACTGATGATGTCACAGTGCTTACAAACTTCCTTCAGGTCACACAGATCCACTGCACAATCCCGCCTCTCATTCACCTCTTCCAACGCATTTCACTCAAAAGGGGCTTATTCATGGAGACTAGGTAGGTCTCTTTTTTCACATACCATCATTAATAAAGATAATTATTTTATCATGTAGAGCAGTGTTCATTTAAAGGAAACCCACAAATCCTTTCATGCTATTAGATTGTAAGCTCCTTGGAACAGAGCCCTTCAAACCCTCTTGTATTGAATTATATTGTAACTGTACAGTCTCCCTTTATAATGTCAAGCACTCAGCAAACAGTGCTATATAAATCCTGTAATATAATAATATTAATCCTGTATAATAATAATTTTATTAATAACTATAATGCTTAATAATATTCAGGGTGATTGTTAATATTATATAAATTCTGTATATTAATAATAGTAATAATAATAATAATATTCAGGGTGATTGTTATTATATAAATCCTGTATATTAAAAAATAGTAATAATAAAAATATTCAGGGTGATTGTTATTATTATATAAATCCTGTATATTAATAATAGTATTAATCATAATAATATTCAGGTTTTATATTATTATTATTATTTTTTTTTTTATATTATTATTAAGACCTTGAATAATATAAGCCCAGTATTATAATAATAGCAACAATAATCCTAAATAATATTAATAATAATAACAATGAAGGTGAATAAAAACCCACCGAACCGCCATATAGTGGCAATAATCTAGATTAGAACCATGAATGTATATTAACAGCCAAATAAAACAAATGGAACTGTAGCTCAATTCAAAATATATATCTGTTTATGTACAGTATATTTTGAATATAAATAAAAGCAAAGTCACTATTATTTTTATTATTATTCAGAGTTATTATTATCATATAAATCCTGTATATTAATAACAGAATTAGTAATAATAATATTCCAGGTTTATATTATTACTAGACATTAAGCCCGTTAAATTAACGGGCGCTAGAACATATGGCTGACTGAGCGGCTCTCGCTTATCTCTTTTTTTTCAAACAACGCGAGAGTCACATGACATAGCCAGCTCTGCACATAGCGTCCCTGTTGCCCTAGCAACAGAGACACGCGCAGAGCTGACCGAGCGGCTCTTGCGTGCGAGCGCGTACCCGCCGCGTGCCTGCGCACACCCGCCACTTCAAGAGTTTTGGCCGGCGCCCGACTGGGGTGTATGTAGGACATGGTAGAGGGGAATGCGGGGCTGCGGACATGGTAGAGGGGAATGCGGGGCTGCGGGCATGGTAGAGGGGAATGCGGGGCTGCGGGCATGGTAGAGGGGAATGCGGGGCTGCGGACATGGTAGAGGGGAATGCGGGGCTGCGGGCATGGTAGAGGAGAATGCGGGGCTGCGGGCATGGTAGAGGGGAATGCGGGGCTGCGGACATGGTAGAGGGGAATGCGGGGCTGCGGACATGGTAGAGGGGAATGCGGGGCTGCGGGCATGGTAGAGGGGAATGCGGGGCTGCGGACATGGTAGAGGGGAATGCGGGGCTGCGGACATGGTAGAGGAGAATGCGGGGCTGCGGGCATGGTAGAGGGGAATGCGGGGCTGCGGACATGGTAGAGGGGAATGCGGGGCTGCGGGCATGGTAGAGGAGAATGCGGGGCTGCGGGCATGGTAGAGGGGAATGCAGGGCTGCGGGCATGGTAGAGGAGAATGCGGGGCTGCGGGCATGGTAGAGGGGAATGCGGGGCTGCGGACATGGTAGAGGAGAATGCGGGGCTGCGGACATGGTAGAGGGGAATGCGGGGCTGTGGGCATGGTAGAGGGGAATGCGGGGCTGCGGACATGGTAGAGGGGAATGCGGGGCTGCGGACATGGTAGAGGAGAATGCGGGGCTGCGGGCATGGTAGAGGGGAATGCGGGGCTGCGGACATGGTAGAGGGGAATGCGGGGCTGCGGACATGGTAGAGGGGAATGCGGGGCTGCGGGCATGGTAGAGGGGAATGCGGGGCTGCGGACATGGTACAGGGGAATGCGGGGCTGCGGACATGGTACAGGGGAATGCGGGGCTGCGGGCATGGTAGAGGAGAATGCGGGGCTGCAGGCATGGTAGAGGGGAATGCGGGGCTGCGGACATGGTAGAGGGGAATGCGGGGCTGCGGGCATGGTAGAGGGGAATGCGGGGCTGCGGACATGGTAGAGGGGAATGCGGGGCTGCGGACATGGTAGAGGGGAATGCGGGGCTGCAGATATGGTAGAGGGGAATGCGGGGCTGCAGACATGGTAGAGGGGAATGCGGGGCTGCGGACATGGTAGAGGGGAATGCGGGGCTGCAGACATGGTAGAGGGGAATGCGGGGCTGCAGACATTGTAGAGGGGAATGCGGGGCTGCGGGCATGGTAGAGGGGAATGCGGGGCTGCGGGCATGGTAGAGGAGAATGCGGGGCTGCGGGCATGGTAGAGGGGAATGCGGGGCTGCGGACATGGTAGAGGGGAATGCGGGGCTGCGGACATGGTAGAGGGGAATGCGGGGCTGGGGACATGGTAGAGGGGAATGCGGGGCTGCGGACATGGTAGAGGGGAATGCGGGGCTGCGGACATGGTACAGGGGAATGCGGGGCTGCGGGCATGGTAGAGGAGAATGCGGGGCTGTGGACATGGTAGAGGGGAATGCGGGGCTGCGGACATGGTAGAGGGGAATGCGGGGCTGCGGGCATGGTAGAGGAGAATGCGGGGCTGCGGGCATGGTAGAGGGGAATGCGGGGCTGCAGACATGGTAGAGGGGAATGCGGGGCTGCGGACATGGTACAGGGGAATGCGGGGCTGCGGGCATGGTAGAGGAGAATGCGGGGCTGCGGACATGGTAGAGGGGAATGCGGGGCTGCGGACATGGTACAGGGGAATGCGGGGCTGCGGGCATGGTAGAGGAGAATGCGGGGCTGCGGACATGGTAGAGGGGAATGCGGGGCTGCGGACATGGTACAGGGGAATGCGGGGCTGCGGGCATGGTAGAGGAGAATGCGGGGCTGCGGGCATGGTTGAGGGGAATGCGGGGCTGTGGACATGGTAGAGGGGAATGCGGGGCTGCGGACATGGTAGAGGGGAATGCGGGGCTGTGGACATGGTAGAGGGGAATGCGGGGCTGTGGACATGGTAGAGGGGAATGCGGGGCTGCGGACATGGTAGAGGGGAATGCGGGCTGCAGGCATGGTACAGGGGAATGCGGGGCTGCGGGCATGGTAGAGGAGAATGCGGGGCCATGGGCATGGTAGAGGGGAATGCGGGGCTACGGACATGGTAGAGGGGAATGCGGGGCTGCGGACATGGTAGAGGGGAATGCGGGGCTGTGGACATGGTAGAGGGGAATGCGGGGCTGCGGACATGGTAGAGGGGAATGCGGGGCTGCGGACATGGTACAGGGGAATGCGGGGCTGCGGGCATGGTAGAGGAGAATGCGGGGCTGCGGACATGGTAGAGGGGAATGCGGGGCTGCGGACATGGTACAGGGGAATGCGGGGCTGCGGGCATGGTAGAGGGGAATGCGGGGCTGCGGACATGGTAGAGGGGAATGCGGGGCTGCGGACGTGGTAGAGGGGAATGCGGGGCTGCGGACATGGTACAGGGGAATGCGGGGCTGCGGGCATGGTAGAGGGGAATGCGGGGCTGTGGACATGGTAGAGGGGAATGCGGGGCTGCGGACATGGTAGAGGGGAATGCGGGGCTGTGGACATGGTAGAGGGGAATGCGGGGCTGCGGACATGGTAGAGGGGAATGCGGGGCTGTGGACATGGTAGAGGGGAATGCGGGGCTGCGGACATGGTAGAGGGGAATGCGGGCTGCGGACATGGTACAGGGGAATGCGGGGCTGCGGGCATGGTAGAGGAGAATGCAGGGCTGCGGACATGGTACAGGGGAATGCGGGGCTGCGGACATGGTACAGGGGAATGCGGGGCTGTGGACATGGTAGAGGAGAATGCGGGGCTGCGGACATGGTAGAGGAGAATGCGGGGCTGCGGACATGGTACAGGGGAATGCGGGGCTGCGGGCATGGTAGAGGAGAATGCGGGGCTGCGGGCATGGTAGAGGGGAATGCGGGGCTGCGGACATGGTAGAGGGGAATGCGGGGCTGCGGACATGGTAGAGGGGAATGCGGGGCTGTGGACATGGTAGAGGGGAATGCGGGGCTGCGGACATGGTAGAGGGGAATGCGGGGCTGCGGGCATGGTAGAGGAGAATGCGGGGCTGCGGGCATGGTAGAGGGGAATGCGGGGCTGCGGACATGGTAGAGGGGAATGCGGGGCTGCGGACATGGTAGAGGGGAATGCGGGGCTGTGGACATGGTAGAGGGGAATGCGGGGCTGCGGACATGGTAGAGGGGAATGCGGGGCTGCGGACATGGTAGAGGGGAATGCGGGGCTGCGGGCATGGTAGAGGAGAATGCGGGGCTGCGGGCATGGTAGAGGAGAATGCAGGGCTGCGCGCATGGTAGAGGAGAATGCGGGGCTGCGCACATGGTACAGGGGAATTGATATAATATATATATAATATTTTCTTTAATTAATTTCTTATTTTTTACTTTTTATTATGATTATTATTTACTATACATAGGAGCTGCTTTTAATGAATTTGGCCGCTGTCCTGTCGGATATTGCCTCCCCGCCTCTTCTCAGTCAGCTGTTCTTCCCGCCGAAAAATGCATCTGAGGGACTATGCACGCGTAATAATAACGTCAACCCCAGCTGAGCTGAGCAGTCAGCTGGAGTGACGTCATTTACCGCGCATGCCCAGTCCGTCAGATGGATTTTTTAAAGGGAGGAATAATCAGACAGGAGCCGCGCGGTCTTCTCCATACCGGAGCCCCTGTCAGACGTGAGGTATTATCCGACAGGAGCCGCGATCTTCTCGATACAGGACACCCTGTCAGATGGACACAGAAGCCGCGGTCTTCTCCGTACCAGAGCAGCGGTCTTCTCCGCCACCTACGTAGGTTTCCTTCCACAGCCAATACAGTACTGAGGCGGATGTTGAAAGGTGGGCGGGGACCCGCTCATATGCACGCCCACCCAGCGCCGGCCGGTGTTCTCTGCGTCCCTGTTCGTGCGGCACATGCGCAGTAGCGCAGTTTTCACGGACACAGGGACGGACGCAGGGACACTTGGCTTTTATTAATATAGATTACTATTATTATTTAAATCCTGAATAATAATAATCAGACTATAAACCCCAGTATTGTAAAAAAAATAATAATCCTGAATATATTAATAATACTATAATAATAATAAAAAGCAATTAAAGCGGAGTTCCGGGCATGAAAACGTTTTTCAACTAAATATACCCCCGGGACAGTCAGGGCTAGTACATTCCACAATGGATAGCCTCTGATCTGTCCCGGTTCGCACTTACCTGCAAGAAGAAATACTCACTTATAAAATTTCTTCTCCAGCGTTGCCATCTCTGTTGTGGGCAGCTGAAGCCGGCGCGATCCTCTTCTGCGTCCTCTTCCACGTCTTCTTCTCACAGAATGCGCCTGCACCGGCCCTTCTCATCACTTCCGGTGCGGCGCCGCATTCCTCCACAGCTTCAGGGCATGCCCAGAAGCTGTTTAGCAGTGAATGCGGCGTCGCCCCGGAAGTGACGAGCGGGGCCGGTGCCGTCGCATTGATTCCTGGGAGCGATGACGTTCAGCTCCCAGGAATCATCGCAAGCCAGGAAGTGACGGCGGAGCCGCGGCACAGAGGGAGGAAGTGCAGAATAGGTGAGTATATTCGATCTACAATTACAAGGTGAGTAAAAAAAATATACCTAACTATCCAATTCCTTTTCAGGTGAAGAAGATCCAGTGGATGGGCACAAAATCGATTAGGTCGATTTTGTGCTCGGACCTCCGCTTTAAGGTGAATAAAAACCTACCACACCGCCATATAGTGACAATAATCTAGAACACCATGAATGTATATTAACCACTTAAGCCCCGGAGGATTTGGCTGCTAAACGACCAGGGGGTATTTTGCGATTCGCCACTGCGTGAGTTTAACGGACAATTGCGCGGTCGTGCGACGCTTTACCTAAACGAATTTGACGTCCTTTTTTTCCCACAAACAGAGCTTTCTTTTGGTGGTATTTGATCACCTGTGCGCTATAAACAAAAAAAGAGCGTAAATTTTGCAAAAATAACAATATTTTCCCCCCAAAAAAATGTAAAAATCAAAATTATTTAACATTTTCGGTCAATTTGTTTTATGCTACATATGTTTGGTAAAAAAAAATCGCAAAAAGCGTATTTTTATTGGTTTCCGCAAAAGTTATCGCGTTTACTAACAAAGGGACAGATTTTTGTCATTTTTGTTGTTTTGTTTTTTTAACGCGTAATGGCGGCGATCTGCGATTTTTTTTTGCAGTACTGCGACATTGCGGCGGACAGATCGGACCCCTGACTGACATTTTTGACACTTTTGGGGTTACCAGTGACATTTCTACAGTAATCAGTACTATACATATGCACTGTTACTGTAAAAATACACTGGTAGTGAAGGGGTTAACTTTATTTGAGAGGGAGGGGCTGTGTGTGTCCCTAGGGGCGTGATTCTTACTGTGATTGACTGTGGCTTGAGGTGTAAGGACACTGATCAACGGTTCTACATAGTAGAACCGTGTGATCAGTGTTTTTACACCGAGGAGAATGACAGGCAGCTTGTTTACACAAGCCGCCTGACTTTCTCCCTCTCCCCCGACGATCGCCGAGTGACCGGCGGACATCGGGTCCGCCGGTCACACGCGCGGGGGGGTCCGTGACCGCGCGGGAGCGCGCATCCGCGGGCGCGCGGGAGCTCCCCAGACCCTCCCAGGCTAGCGACGTTAATTAACGTCACTCTGCCTGGCCGGGGCTGACCGCCGCAGTAAATTTACTTGCGGCGGTCGGCAAGCAGTTAACACTCAGCCAAATAAAACAAGTGGAACTGTTGCTCAATCTAAAGTATATATATATATATAGATAGGGTTACCTAACCTTAACTGCTCAAAAAAATTAAAGGAACACTTTGAAAACACATCAAATCTCAATGGGGATAAATATCATGCTGGATATCTATACTGGTATGGACTGGGTAATGCATTAGGATCTATACTGGTATGGACTCGGTAGTGTGTTAGGATCTATACTGGTATGGACTGGGTAATGTGTTAGGATCTATACTGGAATGGACTGGGTAATGTGTTAGGATCTATACTGGTATGGACTGGGTAATGTGTTAGGATCTATACTGGAATGGACTCGGTAGTGTGTTAGGATCTGTACTGGTATGGACTGGGTAATGTGTTAGGATCTATACTGGTATGGACTGGGCAATGTGATAGGATCTATACTGGAATGGACTGGGTAATGCATTAGGATCTATACTGGTATGGACTGGGTAGTGTGTTAGGATCTATACTGGTATGGACTGGGTAATGTGTTGGGATCTATACTGGTATGGACTGGGTAATGTGTTAGGATCTATACTGGAATGGACTGGGTAATGTGTTAGGATCTATACTGGTATGGACTGGGTAATGTGTTAGGATCTATACTGGAATGGACTCGGTAGTGTGTTAGGATCTGTACTGGTATGGACTGGGTAATGTGTTAGGATCTATACTGGTATGGACTGGGCAATGTGATAGGATCTATACTGGAATGGACTGGGTAATGCATTAGGATCTATACTGGTATGGACTGGGTAGTGTGTTAGGATCTATACTGGTATGGACTGGGTAATGTGTTGGGATCTATACTGGTATGGACTGGGTAATGTGTTAGGATCTATACTGGTATGGACTGGGTAATGTGTTGGGACCTATACTGGTATGGACTGGGTAATGTGTAAGGATCTATACTGGTATGGACTGGGTAATGTGTTGAGATCTATACTGGTATGGACTGGGTAATGTGTTAGGATCTATACTGGTATGGACTGGGTAATGTGTTAGGAAGGAAAGGATGCCACATTGTTTGATGGAAATGAAAATTATCACCCTACAGAGGGGTGAATTCAAAGACACCCTGAAAATCAAAGTGAAGAAATAATGCAGCAGGCGAGTCCATTTTGCTGAAATGTCATTGCAGGACCTCAGAATGGTCCTCAGTAGTTTGTATGGCCCCCATGTTCTTGTATGCATGTCTGACCACATCGGGGGATGCTCCTAATGAGACGACAGATGGCGTCCTGGGGTATTTCCTCCCAGATCTGGACCAGAACATCACTGAGCTCCTGAACAGACTGAGGTGGAACCTGGCGGCATCGGATGGTCAGAAACAGAATGTCCCAGAGGGGTTCTATTGGATTTAGGTCAGGTGAGTGTGGGGGTCATTCAATGGTATCAATTCCTTTATCCTCCAGGAACTGGCTGCATACTCTCACCACATGAGGCCGGGCATTGTTGTGCACCAGGAGGAACCCAGGACCCACTGCACCAGTGTAGGGTCTGACAATGGGTCCAAGGATTTCCCCCCCGATACCTAATGGCAGTCAGGGTGCCATTGTCTGGCCTGTAGAGGTCTGTGCGTCCCTCCATGGATTTGCCTCCCCAACCATCACTGACCCATCACCCAACCGGTCATGCTGAACGATGTTACAGGCAGAATAACGTTCTCCACGGCTTCTCCAGACCCTTTCATGTCTGTCACATGTGCTCAGGGTGAACCTCCTCTCATCTGTGAAAAGCACAGGGTGCCAGTGGTGGAGCTGCCAATTCTGGTGTTCAATGGCAAATGCCAATCCAGCTCCACAGTGCCAGGCAGTGAGCACAGCGCCCACTAGAGGACCTCAGGCCACCCTCATGAAGTCTGTTTCTGATTGGTCAGAGACATTCACACCAGTGGCTGCTGGAGGTCATTTTGTAGGGCTCTGGCAGTGGTCATCCTGTTTCTTCTTGCACAAAGGAGCAGATACCGGTCCTGCTGATGGGTTAAGGACCTTCTATGGCCCTGTCCAGCTCTCTGACCATCTCCTGTATTATAAGTGCGGTCTCTGACCGTCTCCTGTATTATTTGTGCAGTCTCTGACCGTCTCCTGTAGTATATGTGCAGTCTCTGACCGTCTCCTGTAGTATATGTGCAGTCTCTGACCATCTCCTGTAGTATATGTGCAGTCTCTGACCATCTCCTGTATTATATGTGCCGTCTCTGACCATCTCCTGTATTATATGTGCGGTCTCTGACCATCTCCTGTATTATATGTGCATTCTCTGACCGCCTCCTGTATTATATGTGCAGTCTCTGACCATCTCCTGTAGTATATGTGCAGTCTCTGACCGTCTCCTGTATTATGTGTGCAGTCTCTGACCATCTCCTGTATTATATGTGCAGTCTCTGACCGTCTCCTGTATTATATGTGCAGTCTCTGACCATCTCCTGTATTATATGTGCAGTCTCTGACCGTCTCCTGTATTATATGTGCAGCCTCTGACCGTCTCCTGTATTATATGTGCGGTCTCTGACCGTCTCCTGTATTATATGTGCATTCTCTGACCGTCTCATGTATTATATGTGCATTCTCTGACCGTCTCCTGTATTATATGTGCAGTCTCTGACCGTCTCATGTAGTATATGTGCAGTCTCTGACCATCTCCTGTAGTATATGTGCAGTCTCTGACCATCTCCTGTATTATATGTGCCGTCTCTGACCATCTCCTGTATTATATGTGCGGTCTCTGACCATCTCCTGTATTATATGTGCATTCTCTGACCGCCTCCTGTATTATATGTGCAGTCTCTGACCATCTCCTGTAGTATATGTGCAGTCTCTGACCGTCTCCTGTATTATGTGTGCAGTCTCTGACCATCTCCTGTATTATATGTGCAGTCTCTGACCGTCTCCTGTATTATATGTGCAGTCTCTGACCATCTCCTGTATTATATGTGCAGTCTCTGACCGTCTCCTGTATTATATGTGCAGCCTCTGACCGTCTCCTGTATTATATGTGCGGTCTCTGACCGTCTCCTGTATTATATGTGCATTCTCTGACCGTCTCATGTATTATATGTGCAGTCTCTGACCGTCTCTTGTATCATATGTGCAGTCTCTGACCGTCTCCTGTATTATATGTGCAGTCTCTGACCGTCTCCTGTATTATATGTGCAGTCTCTGACCGTCTCCTGTATTATATGTGCAGTCTCTGACCGTCTCCTATAGTATATGTGTAGTCCCTGACTGTCTCCTATAGTATAGTCTCTGACCGTCTCCTGTATTATATGTGCAGTCTCTGACCGTCTCCTGTATTATATGTGCAGTCTCTGACCATATCCTGTATTATATGTGCATTCTCTGACCATATCCTGTATTATATGTGCAGTCTCTGACCGTCTCCTGTATCATATGTGCAGTCTCTGACCATCTCCTGTATTATATGTGCTGTCTCTGACCATATCCTGTATTATATGTGCAGGCTCTGACCGTCTCCTGTATTATATGTGCAGTCTCTGACCGTCTCCTATAGTATATGTGTAGTCCCTGACTGTCTCCTATAGTATAGTCTCTGACCGTCTCCTGTATTATATGTGCAGTCTCTGACCGTCTCCTGTATTATATGTGCAGTCTCTGACCATATCCTGTATTATATGTGCAGTCTCTGACCATATCCTGTATTATATGTGCAGTCTCTGACCGTCTCCTGTATCATATGTGCAGTCTCTGACCATCTCCTGTATTATATGTGCAGTCTCTAACCATCTCCTGTATTATATGTGCAGTCTCTGACCATCTCCTGTAATATATCTGCCAGAGGCGTAACTAGAATATTCAGGGCCCCGGTGCAAGAAACCATGAAGGGCCCCCCGGACCCCTGGCAGGGGCCCTTCCCTTCAAGCCTGGGGCTTTTCCCACTGATCCTGGGGCCCTTTACTCCTGTAATGGGGCCCTTTATCATGGTCCTGCAGTGGGACCCTTTCACAAGTTCTGCATTGGGCCCCCTTCCTGCCATCTTGGGGTCTCCCTACAGTGGTGGAATGCCAGGGCTCTGTTGCAAATGTGACCTTTGTGATCCTGGAAGTTCACCCACTGGTGTCAGTAGTTTTTATTTTTTGGTATTTTAATTTCATTATTTTTTATCATTTTATTTTTTTTTTTACAATGTCACTGACTATGACTCTGTCCATTCAGAAAAGGAAGGAGCTGGTAAATTACATATTTACCGACCCCTTCCTGGTTCTCTATTGTGACACATCCCCTGCAGCAGCCGGCAGGAGAGGGGAGGGAGCATAGTGGGGTGGGGGGGGGCAGCACAGTAGGGGGGGGGGGACCAGGGGAGCACACAGGGGCCCAGAGACAGCAGAACAGTAGGAGGAGTGGAGGGGGCAGCATACAGAGGAACCAATCTCCTGCGGCTACAGAAGGAAAAAGGAGGACAGTGATTTCTCTACATGCTGCCCCCCCGCCGCTCCTCCTATCCAGGTGTACAGGGGAGCTGCATGGGCCCCCTGGAGCATGGGGCCCAGTTGCAATTGCAACCCCTGCAACCCCTGTAGTTACGCCCCTGATATCTGCAGTCTCTGACCATCTTCTGCAGTGTGTCTGCAGTCCCTGACTGTCTCCTATAGTATAGTCTCTGACCTTCTCCTGTAGTATATGTGTAGTCCCTGACTGTCTCCTATAGTGCGTCTGCAGTCTCTGATCATCTCATGAAGTATGTCTGATGGGAGAGCAGCAACCCTGCACAGAGATGGCAGGGAAAAGTTCTGACGGGAAGAGGAGACTGAGTGTGAGGAGTTGGAGGCTACCTCTGAGGTAAAATAAGGGATGGAAGCTGCTCTTGAGGTGACAGATGCTGTCTATGAGGAGATGGGAGGCTCCTCAGAGGTGATATGGGGATGGGGGCTCCCCTCAGAGGTGATATGAGGATGGAGTCTCCTCAGAGGTGATATGGGGATGGAGGCTCCTCAGAGGTGATATGAGGATGGAGGCTCATCAGAGATGATATGGGGATGGAGGCTCCTCTGAGGTGATATGGGGATGGAGGCTCCTCAGAGGTGATATGGGGATGGAGGCTCCTCTGAGGTGATATGGGGATGGAGGCTCCTCAGAGGTGATATGGGGATGGAGGCTCCTCAAAGGTGATATGAGGATGGAGGCTCCTCAGAGATGATATGGGGATGGAGGCTCCTCAGAGGTGATATGGGGATGGAGGCTCCTCAGAGGTGATATGAGGATGGAGGCTCCTCAGAGGTGATATGGGGATGGAGGCTCCTCAGAGGTGATATGGGGATGGAGGCTCCTCTGAGGTGATATGGGGATGGAGGCTCCTCAGAGATGATATGGGGGATGGAGGCTCCTCTGAGGTGATATGGGGATGGAGGCTCCTCAGAGGTGATATGGGGATGGAGGCTCCTCAAAGGTGATATGGGGATGGAGGCTCCTCAGAGATGATATGGGGATGGAGGCTCCTCTGAGGTGATATGGGGATGGAGGCTCCTCAGAGGTGATATGAGGATGGAGGCTCCTCAGAGGTGATATGGGGATGGAGGCTCCTCTGAGGTGATATGAGGATGGAGGCTCCTCTGAGGTGATATGGGGATGGAGGCTCCTCAGAGGTGATATGGGGATGGAGGCTCCTCTGAGGTGATATGGGGATGGAGGCTCCTCTGAGGTGATATGAGGATGGAGGCACCTCAGAGGTGATATGGGGATGGAGGCTCCTCAGAGGTGATATGGGGATGGAGGCTCCTCAGAGGTGATATGGGGATGGAGGCTCCTCAGAGGTGATATGGGGATGGAGGCTCCTCAGAGGTGATATGGGGATGGAGGCTCCTCTGAGGTGTGTGCGTCCTTCCTCACAGGATCCTCCGACTGACAGAAAAACTTTATAGAACACCGCAAGAACTCCGACTATGTCATTAATACACACAAAGCCTTCAAAATGTCCAACATCGGCTTGGGTGAGGACATTGGAGGATCCCTGGACAGGGAATTGTCTTTCAATTTAAAGTCAGCAGCTACAGTATTTGTAGCTGCTGACTTTTCATTTTTTTGGGGGGAGCCTGGAGATCCTCCAAGTTGTATTACTGTACAGTGCTGTATATATCTCACCAGTATGACACTGTATATGAGACCAGTATATCATTGTACAGCATTGTATATGGAACAGGAACAGGAACAGTTGTGTTCAAAATTATTCAACCCCCAATGCTGTAAAGGGTTTTAGGGAATTCAGTGTACATTTGTAATTGTATTCAGAATGAAATCCTACAAGGACTTCTTAAAGAACCATATGCAACTAAAATGACATCAATTGGTTTTGTAATATAGTAGTAAATGTTTCTTTTGTGAATTCTTCATTGACACAATTATTCAACCCCTTAAAGACTACCACTCTGAAGAACAGAGGTTCATTGAAGTGTTTTCAATCAGGTAATGAAAACACCTGTGGATGTCAGGGAGCAGCAATAAAGCCTAATAAGCACCAATTAGGCAGCTTTAAAATGACTGTGATACTCAGCTCCTTCTAGACATTTACTGGTGTGGTTACAAACATGGTGAAGTCAAGAGAATGGTCCAGGAAGACAAGAGAAGAGGTGATTACTCTTCACAGGAAGGGCAATGGCTATAAGAAGATTGCAAAGATGTTGAACATACCAAGAGACACCATAGGAAGCATCATTCGCAAATTCAAGGCAAAGGGCACTGTTGAAACGCTACCTGGTCATGGCAGAAAGAAGATGCTGACTTCGACTGCTGTGCGCTACCTGAAGCGTAGAGTGGAGAAAAGTCCCCTTGTGACTGCTGAGGAACTGAGAAAAGATTTGTCAGATGTGGGTACTGAAGTTTCTGCTCAGACAATACGGCGCACACTGCGTAATGAAGGCCTCCATGCCAGAACTCCCAGGCGCACCCCCTTGCTGTCTCCAAAGAATAAGAAGAGTCGACTGCAGTATGCCAAAAGTCATGTGGACAAACCACAGAAGTTTTGGGATAGTGTTCTGTGGACTGATGAAACAAAATTAGAACTGTTTGGGCCCATGGATCAACGCTATGTTTGGAGGAGGAAGAACAAGGCCTATGAAGAAAAGAACACCCTGCCTACTGTGAAGCATGGCGGGGGGTCAATCATGCTTTGGGGCTGTTTTGCTTCTGCAGGTACAGGGAAGCTTCAGCGTGCGCAAGGTACCATGAATTCTCTTCAGTACCAGGAGATATTGGATGACAATGTGATGCAGTCCGTCACAAACCTGAGGCTTGGGAGACGTTGGACCTTTCAACAGGACAATGATCCCAAGCATACCTCCAAGTCCACTAGAGCATGGTTGCAGATTAAAGGCTGGAACATTTTGGAGTGGCCATCACAGTCACCAGACTTAAATCCGATTGAGAATCTCTGGTGGGACTTAAAGAAAGCAGTTGCAGTGCACAAGCCTAAGAATTCGACTGAACTGGAGGCTTTTGCCCATGAGGAATGGGCGAAGATACCCGTAGATCGCTGCAAGACACTTGTGTCAAGCTATGCTTCACGTTTAAAAGCTGTTATAACTGTAAAAGGATGTTGTACTAAGTACTAAGATTGAATGTCACTTGGGGGTTGAATAAAACTGATAATGATGTGAGCACAGAAAAGACATTTGTGGTTATTTCATTATAAATGTTATGTTATATTTGTCTGACCTACACCGGCCTCTTTGATATAATTGTAAGCAGGATGACTGAATGATCAAAATCAATGTCAAACTGGCCAAAACAATCAATTTCAGTGGGGGTTGAATCATTTTGAACACAACTGTATATCAATGTACTGCACTGTAAATTGCACCAGTATATCAGTGTACAGCACTGCATATGGGACCAGTATATGACTGTACAGCACTGTGTATGGGACCAGTATATGACTGTACAGCACTGTGTATGGGACCAGTATATGACTGTACAGCACTGTGTATGGGACCAGTATATGACTGTACAGCACTGTGTATGGGACCAGTATATGACTGTACAGCACTGTGTATGGGACTAGTAGGCCACTGTACAGCACTGTATATTTCACTAGTATAACACTGTATATCACACACTGGTGTGATGCTGTATATGAGACCAGCATATTACTGTACAGTACTGTGTATGAGATTAGTATATCTCTCTCATAGTATATCTCTCTCATTACTACTAGTATATCTCTCCTCATTATACATGTCTGATCTGTGTGCTCTCTTCATTGCATTGAAGGGGGCACAATGATCTCTGCATTGAAGGGGGCACAATGATCTCTGCATTGAAGGGGGCACGCTGGTCACTGTACATTAAAAGGGGGCACGCTGGTCACTGTGCATTAAAAGGGGGCACGCTGGTCACTGTGCATTAAAAGGGGGCATGTAGCTGGCCAGCTAGAACCCGTCCTAGTTTGCTAATATGACCTACATGCATATACAGCTAGACCTGTTAATAACCTCAATACAGTGCATATGTTTATATGTGAGAGACAAAAGCAGAGTTATTTACTGTGATTTCATGTTTGGATGTCATTTAACAGTTGTATATTGTGTTCACAGAAGCAAAGGAAAAATATTCCTGTAAGATTCATTTGTATGCATGTAAGGTAAGCTCAGACACAGCAGAGTTGAAACCAGAAAGCACAGAGTTAAACTTTATTACCCATAAGGAGTTTGTGGCCAATCACAGCCAATCTCACACTCAGCAACAGTCTTGGCCAATCACAGCCAGCCTTACACCCATTTTTTTTTTCTCTGAAGCCTCATGCTTCAGCCAGCCTTCTCATTTTTCACTACAGAAGAGAACTGAATAGACACACAGATCCACAGAGCAGTTTTATGGAAGCAAGTGGCCAAAAATAGGTAATTAACAGTTATACATGTTCCTATTGTTAGTAATGTGATTAGAGCTGTATACTGAACTAGTTATGTGTTCACTTGTAGTTCCACCAAACTCAAACAACTATCAAATTATCAATCCAAACTCGAACACGAAATCAAACTCAAACAAACCCAAGCAAACAAACCCAAACAGCAAACAGCAATAGAGAGAGAAATATATCCACCATTTGTTATACTGTATTCAGCACATGTTGTACATGGACTGTCTGCTGCAAAAGTGTCACTGTTATCTATGAAGAAAAGTTGAAGTTAATAAAGAAGATATCTTAAGCGTTTGGTGTGCTCTTTAAACCTACTGCTTTCCATAGAACGGTATTAGAGGAATTTATAGAGTAACAGACAGTCTGGTTAGACTGAAGTCAGAGAGATCCAATTCTTCTAATGCCACAGCGCATAAGGCACTTTGTAGTGCTGCGCCTGCCACAGGGCACGCTGGTCACTGTGCATTAAAAGGGGGCACGCTGGTCACTGTACATTGAAAGGGGGCATGCTGGTCACTGTGCATTAATAGGGGGCACGCTGGTCACTGTTCTTTGAAAGGGGGCACGCTGGTCACTGTGCATTAAAAGGGGGCACGCTGGTCACTGTGCATTGAAAAGGGGCACGCTGGTCACTGTGCATTAAAAGGGGGCACGCTGGTCACTGTGCATTAAAAGGAGGCACGCTGGTCACTGTGCATTGAAAAGGGGCACGCTGGTCACTGTGCATTAAAAGGGGGCACGCTGGTCACTGTGCATTAAAAGGAGGCACGCTGGTCACTGTGCATTGAAAAGGGGCACGCTGGTCACTGTGCATTAATAGGGGGCACGCTGGTCACTGTGCATTGAAAGGGGGCACGCTGGTCACTGTGCATTGAAAGGGGGCACGCTGGTCAATGTGCATTGAAAGGGGGCACGCTGGTCACTGTGCATTGAAAGGGGGCACGCTGGTCAATGTGCATTAAAAGGGGGCACACTGGTCACTGTGCATTAATAGGGGGCACGCTGGTCACTGTGCATTGAAAGGGGGCACGCTGGTCACTGTGCATTAAAAGGGGGCACGCTGGTCACTGTGCATTAAAAGGGGGCACGCTGGTCACTGTGCATTAAAAGGGGGCACGCTGGTCACTGTGCATTGAAAGGGGGCATTAAAAGGGGGCATGCTGGTCACTGTGCATTGAAAGGGGGCACGCTGGTCACTGTGCATTAAAAGGGGGCACGCTGGTCACTGTGCATTGAAAGGGGGCATTAAAAGGGGGCATGCTGGTCACTGTACATTGAAAGGGGGCACGCTGGTCACTGTGCATTAAAAGGAGGCACGCTGGTCACTGTGCATTAAAAGGGGGCATGCTGGTCACTGTGCATTGAAAGGGGGCACGCTGGTCACTGTACATTGAAAGGGGGCACGCTGGTCACTGTGCATTAAAAGGAGGCACGCTGGTCACTGTGCATTAATAGGGGGCACGCTGGTCACTGTGCATTGAAAGGGGGCACGCTGGTCACTGTGCATTGAAAGGGGGCACGCTGGTCACTGTACATTAAAAGGGGGCACGCTGGTCACTGTGCATTAAAAGGGGGCATGTAGCTGGCCAGCTAGAACCCGTCCTAGTTTGCTAATATGACCTACATGCATATACAGCTAGACCTGTTAATAACCTCAATACAGTGCATATGTTTATATGTGAGAGACAAAAGCAGAGTTATTTACTGTGATTTCATGTTTGGATGTCACATAACAATTGTATATTGTGTTCACAGAAGCAAAGGAAAAATATTCCTGTAAGATTCATTTGTATGCATGTAAGGTAAGCTCAGACACAGCAGAGTTGAAACCAGAAAGCACAGGGTTAAACTTTATTACCCATAAGGAGTTTGTGGCCAATCACAGTCAATCTCACACTCAGCAACAGTCTTGGCCAATCACAGCCAGCCTTACACCCATTTTTTTTCCTCTGAAGCCTCATGCTTCAGCCAGCCTTCTCATTTTCCACTACAGAAGAGAACTGAATAGACACACAGATCCACAGAGCAGTTTTATGGAAGCAAGTGGCCAAAAATAGGTAATTAACAGTTATACATGTTCCTATTGTTAGTAATGTGATTAGAGCTGTATACTGAACTAGTTATGTGTTCACTTGTAGTTCCACCAAACTCAAACAACTATCAAATTATCAATCCAAACTCGAACACGAAATCAAACTCAAACAAACCCAAGCAAACAAACCCGAACAGCAAACAGCAATAGAGAGAGAAATATATCCACCATTTGTTATACTGTATTCAGCACATGTTGTACATGGACTGTCTGCTGCAAAAGTGTCACTGTTATCTATGAAGAAAAGTTGAAGTTAATAAAGAAGATATCTTAAGCGTTTGGTGTGCTCTTTAAACCTACTGCTTTCCATAGAACGGTATTAGAGGAATTTATAGAGTAACAGACAGTCTGGTTAGACTGAAGTCAGAGAGATCCAATTCTTCTAATGCCACAGCGCATAAGGCACTTTGTAGTGCTGCGCCTGCCACAGGGCACGCTGGTCACTGTGCATTAAAAGGGGGCACGCTGGTCACTGTGCATTAAAAGGAGGCACGCTGGTCACTGTGCATTGAAAAGGGGCACGCTGGTCACTGTGCATTAATAGGGGGCACGCTGGTCACTGTGCATTGAAAGGGGGCACGCTGGTCACTGTGCATTAAAAGGGGGCACGCTGGTCACTGTGCATTGAAAGGGGGCACGCTGGTCACTGTGCATTGAAAGGGGGCACGCTGGTCAATGTGCATTAAAAGGGGGCACGCTGGTCACTGTGCATTAATAGGGGGCACGCTGGTCACTGTGCATTGAAAGGGGGCACACTGGTCACTGTGCATTAAAAGGGGGCACACTGGTCACTGTGCATTAAAAGGGGGCACGCTGGTCACTGTGCATTAAAAGGGGGCACGCTGGTCACTGTGCATTGAAAGGGGGCATTAAAAGGGGGCATGCTGGTCACTGTGCATTGAAAGGGGGCACGCTGGTCACTGTACATTGAAAGGAGGCACGCTGGTCACTGTGCATTAAAAGGAGGCACGCTGGTCACTGTGCATTAAAAGTCACTGTGCATTAAAAGGGGGCATGCTGGTCACTGTGCATTGAAAGGGGGCACGCTGGTCACTGTACATTGAAAGGGGGCACGCTGGTCACTGTGCATTAAAAGGAGGCACGCTGGTCACTGTGCATTAATAGGGGGCACGCTGGTCACTGTGCATTGAAAGGGGGCACGCTGGTCACTGTGCATTAAAAGGAGGCACGCTGGTCACTGTGCATTGAAAGGGGGCACGCTGGTCACTGTGCATTAAAAGGGGGGAGGCTGGTCACTGTGCATTAATAGGGGGCACGCTAGTCACTGTGCATTGAAAGGGGGCACGCTGGTCACTGTGCATTGAAAGGGGGCACGCTGGTCACTGTGCATTAAAAGGGGGCACGCTGGTCACTGTGCATTAATAGGGGGCACGCTGGTCACTGTGCATTAAAAGGGGGCACGCTGGTCGGTGTGCATTGATAGGGGGCACGCTGGTCACTGTGCATTGAAAGGGGGCACGCTGGTCACTTTGCATTGAAAGGGGGCACGCTGGTCACTGTGCATTAAAAGGGGGCACGCTGGTCACTGTGCATTAAAAGGGGGCACGCTGGTCACTGTGCATTAAAAGGAGGCACGCTGGTCACTGTGCATTGAAAAGGGGCACGCTGGTCACTGTGCATTAATAGGGGGCACGCTGGTCACTGTGCATTGAAAGGGGGCACGCTGGTCACTGTGCATTAAAAGGGGGCACGCTGGTCACTGTGCATTGAAAGGGGGCACGCTGGTCACTGTGCATTGAAAGGGGGCACGCTGGTCAATGTGCATTAAAAGGGGGCACACTGGTCACTGTGCATTAATAGGGGGCACGCTGGTCACTGTGCATTGAAAGGGGGCACACTGGTCACTGTGCATTAAAAGGGGGCACACTGGTCACTGTGCATTAAAAGGGGGCACGCTGGTCACTGTGCATTAAAAGGGGGCACGCTGGTCACTGTGCATTGAAAGGGGGCATTAAAAGGGGGCATGCTGGTCACTGTGCATTGAAAGGGGGCACGCTGGTCACTGTACATTGAAAGGAGGCACGCTGGTCACTGTGCATTAAAAGGAGGCACGGTGGTCACTGTGCATTAAAAGTCACTGTGCATTAAAAGGGGGCACGCTGGTCACTGTGCATTAATAGGGGCACGCTGGTCACTATGTATTGAAAGGGGGCACGCTGGTCACTGTGCATTGAAAGGGGGCACGCTGGTCTCTGTGCATTGAAAGGGGGCACGCTGGTCACTGTGCATTAATAGGGGCACGCTGGTCACTATGTATTGAAAGGGGGCACGCTGGTCACTGTGCATTGAAAGGGGGCACGCTGGTCTCTGTGCATTGAAAGGGGGGCACGCTGGTCACTGTGCATTGAAAGGGGGCATGCTGGTCACTGTGCATTGAAAGGGGGCACGCTGGTCACAGTACATTGAAAGGGGGCACGCTGGTCACAGTACATTGAAAGGGGGCACGCTGGTCACAGTACATTGAAAGGAGGCACGCTGGTCACTGTGCATTGAAAGGGGGCACGCTGGTCACTGTGCATTGAAAGGAGCACACACTGGTCTCTGCATTGCAAGGGGGCACGCTGGTCACTGGGCAATAAAAGGGGGCACGCTGGTCTCTGTGCATTGAAAGGGGGCACGCTGGTCTCTGTGCATTGAAAGGGGGCATGCTGGTCACTGTGCATTGAAAGGGGGCACGCTGGTCACAGTACATTGAAAGGGGGCACGCTGGTCACAGTACATTGAAAGGGGGCACGCTGGTCACAGTACATTGAAAGGGGGCACGCTGGTCACAGTACATTGAAAGGAGGCACGCTGGTCACTGTGCATTGAAAGGGGGCACGCTGGTCTCTCTGCATTGCAAGGGGGCACGCTGGTCACTGGGCAATAAAAGGGGGCACGCTGGTCTCTGTGCATTGAAAGGGGGCACGCTGGTCACTGTGCATTGAAAGGGGGCACACTGGTCACTGTGCATTAATAGGGGCACGCTGGTCACTGTGCATTGAAAGGGGGGCACGCTGGTCACTGTGCATTGAAAGGGGGCACGCTGGTCTCTCTGCATTGAAAGGGGGCACGCTGGTCTCTCTGCATTGAAAGGGGGCACGCTGGTCACTGTGCATTGAAAGGGGGCACGCTGGTCTCTGCATTGAAAGGGGGCACGCTGGTCTCTCTGCATTGAAGGGGACACACTATACCTTGATTACTGAAGGCCCCTTTCACACTTTTGTGACCTCAAAGTCATGCAATTTTTTACAGGTTTTTTGCCGCAAAGCAATGCCTATTACATTTTTATGTTTGCGCCCCCCACCCCCAAAAACTTTGAGCACCAGCCGCCACTGCAGGTCAGGGCTGTGTTGGTGGCAAAAGGGGGACCTACTCAATATTAGGTGGGTGGCTGATTGTGTATATTTCTATGGTGAATGCTTTGCTGCTCACTGACACTTTTCTGACTGATGCACACACCTAATATACTTCATCCCATGTTCCAGCTGCCTCCATCGCCCAGTAAAGTTCCAGTGAGATCTCTGTTTCTTGTATTCTTAACACAGAAATATTCCATATAATATCGAAAAAAGAGAGAGAGAGGAAAGGAATCTCCAATGTATGTGTAGCACTACTCCCAACGGAGCTGCTGAGTGTGGGTCCCCCTGGGTTACCGCTAGTAACAACAGTACCTTTCAACATGTTTTTCAAGTGTGAGCTCCTCAGACAAGGACCGGTCCAGTTTCTTTGGTTTTTAGGGTTTATTTGAGAACTTGGGTGGGGGAAGGGAAAAGTGGGATACTCCAACAACTGAACTATGCACAATTAGGCAGAGACACTGAATGATACTGCTTGGCGCTATTTAGCGCTTCTCTGACGCTGGTTAACGCTTCACTGATGCTGACCTCAGCAAGGCCAGTTACTAAAACTTCCCCTCTGACTGTAGAAAAAGTCCCTTTAAGCTCCCCAAGATCCTCCTTCCGGAGGTAGCTGACTTTAAAGCAAACTGTATTGCTGAACACTTCAGGGCTTTACTACTTGGCTCCCCCTTTACTGTACACTCAGTGGCGGCTGGTGCTCAAAATTTTTTTGGGGGGGCGCAAACAGAAAAATGTAATAGGCATTGCTTTGCGGCAAAAAAGGCTGTAAAAATTGCGTGACTTTGAGGTCGCAAAAGTGTGAAAGGTGCCTTCAGTAAATAAGGTATAGTGTGCCCCCTTTCAATGCAGAGTGACCAGCATGCCCCCTTTCAATGCAGAGAGACCAGCATGCCCCCTTTCAATGCAGAGAGACCAGCGTGCCCCCTTTCACTGCACAGTGACTAACGTGCCCCCTTTCAATACAGAGTGACCAGCGTGCCCCCCTTTCAATGCAGAGTGACCAGCGTGCCCCCCTTTCAATGCACAGTGACCAGCGTGCCCCCCTTTCAATGCACAGTGACCAGCGTGCCCCCTTTCAATGCACAGTGACCAGCGTGCCCCCTTTTAATGCACAGTGACCAGCGTGCCCCCTTTCAATGCAGAGAGACCAGCGTGCCCCCTTTCAATGCAGAGAGACCAGCGTGCCCCCTTTCAATGCAGAGAGACCAGCGTGTCCCCTTTCAATGCACAGTGACCAGCGTGCCCCCTTTCAATGCACAGTGACCAGCATGCCCCCTTTCAATGCAGTAACCAGCATACATGCCCCCTTTCAATGCAGTGACCAGTGTACATGCCCCCTTTCAATGCAGTGACCAGTGTACATGCCCCTTTTACAGTGTTTTTTGCCGCAAAGCAATGCCTATTACATTTTTCTGTTTGCCCCCCCCAAAAAATTTTGAACACCAGCTGCCACTGCAGGTCAGGGCTGTGTTGGCGGCAAAAGGGGGACCTACTCAATATTAGGTGGGTGGCCATAAAGTTAGGGCTGATTGTGTATATTTCTACGGTGAATGCTTTGCTGCTCACTGACACTTTTCTGACTGATGCACACACCTAATATACTTCATCCCATGTTCCAGCTGCCTCCATCGCCCAGTAAAGTTCCAGTGAGATCTCTGTTTCTTGTATTCTTAACACAGAAATATTCCATATAATATCGAAAAAAGAGAGAGAGAGGAAAAGAAGGGAACAGAGCAAAAGAGAGAGATTGGAAGAGAGAAGAACAGAAGGGGAAAGAGGAAGATAGGAGGAGAGAAGAACAGAAGGGGAAAGAGGAAGATAGGAGGAGAGAGGAACAGAAGGGGAAAGAGGAAGGTAGGGGGAGAGAGGAACAGAAGGCGAAAGAGGAAGATAGGAGGAGAGAGGAACAGAAGGGGAAAGAGGAAGATAGGAGGAGAGAGGAACAGAAGGAGGAAGAGAAAGATAGGAGGAGAGAGGAACAGAAGAGGAAAGAGGAAGATAGGAGGAGAGAGGAACAGAAGGAGAAATAGGAAGATAGGAGGAGAGAGGAACAGAAGGAGGAAAGAGGAAGATAGGAGGAGAGAGGAACAGAAGGGGAAAGAGGAAGATAGGAGGAGAGAGGAACAGAAGGGGAAAGAGGAAGATAGGAGGAGAGAGGAACAGAAGGGGAAAGAGGAAGATAGGGGGAGAGAGGAACAGAAGGAGGAAAGAGGAAGATAGGAGGAGAGAGGAACAGAAGGGGAAAGAGGAAGATAGGAGGAGAGAGGAACAGTAGGAGGAAGATAGGAGGAGAGAGGAACAGAAGGGGAAAGAGGAAGATAGGAGGAGAGAGGAATAGAAGGAGGAAGGTAGGAGGAGAGAGGAACAGAAGGGGAAAGAGGAAGATAGGAGGAGAGAGGAATAGAAGGAGGAAGGTAGGAGGAGAGAGGAACAGAAGGGGAAAGAGGAAGATAGGAGGAGAGAGGAACAGAAGGGGAAAGAGGAAGATAGGAGGAGAGAGGAACAGAAGGAGGAAAGAGGAAGATAGGAGGAGAGAGGAACAGAAGGGGAAAGAGGAAGATAGGAGGAGAGAGGAACAGAAGGGGAAAGAGGAAGATATGAGGAGAGATGAACAGAAGGGGAAGAGGAAGATAGGAGGAGAGAGGAACAGAAGAGGAAAGAGGAAGATAGGAGGAGAGAGGAACAGAAAAGGAAAGAGGAAGATAGGAGGAGAGAGGAACAGAAGGGGAAAGAGGAATATAGGAGGAGAGAGGAACAGAAGGGGAAAGAGGAAGATAGGAGGAGAGAGGAACAGAAGGAGGAAGATAGGAGGAGAGAGGAGCAGAAGGGGAAAGAGGAAGATAGGAGGAGAGAGGAATAGAAGGAGGAAGGTAGGAGGAGAGAGGAACAGAAGGGGAAAGAGGAAGATAGGAGGAGAGAGGAATAGAAGGAGGAAGGTAGGAGGAGAGAGGAACAGAAGGGGAAAGAGGAAGATAGGAGGAGAGAGGAACAGAAGGGGAAAGAGGAAGATAGGAGGAGAGAGGAACAGAAGGGGAAAGAGGAAGATAGGAGGAGAGAGGAACAGAAGGGGAAAGAGGAAGATAGGAGGAGAGAGGAACAGAAGGAGGAAGATAGGAGGAGAGAGGAGCAGAAGGGGAAAGAGGAAGATAGGAGGAGAGAGGAATAGAAGGAGGAAGGTAGGAGGAGAGAGGAACAGAAGGGGAAAGAGGAAGATAGGAGGAGAGAGGAATAGAAGGAGGAAGGTAGGAGGAGAGAGGAACAAAAGGGGAAAGAGGAAGATAGGAGGAGAGAGGAACAGAAGGGGAAAGAGGAAGATAGGAGGAGAGAGGAACAGAAGGGGAAAGAGGAAGATAGGAGGAGAGGTGAACAGAAGGGGAAGAGGAAGATAGGAGGAGAGAGGAACAGAAGAGGAAAGAGGAAGATAGGAGGAGAGAGGAACAGAAGGGGAAAAAGGAAGATAGGAGGAGAGAGGAACAGAAGGGGAAAGAGGAAGATAGGAGGAGAGAGGAACAGAAGGAGGAGAGAGGAACAGAAGGAGGAAGATAGGAGGAGAGAGGAGCAGAAGGGGAAAGAGGAAGATAGGAGAAGAGAGGAATAGAAGGAGGAAGGTAGGGGGAGAGAGGAATAGAAGGGGAAAGAGGAAGATATGAGGAGAGAGGAATAGAAGGAGGAAGGTAGGAGGAGAGAGGAATAGAAGGAGGAAGAGGAAGATAGGAGGAGAGAGGAACAGAAGGGGAAAGAGGAAGATAGGAGGAGAGAGGAACAGAAGGGGAAAGAGGAAGATAGGAGGAGAGAGGAACAGAAGGGGAAAGAGGAAGCTAGGAGGAGAGAGGAATAGAAGGAGGAAGATAAGAGGAGAGAGGAGCAGAAGGGGAAAGAGGAAGATAGGAGGAGAGAGGAACAGAAGGAGGAAAGAGGAAGATAGGAGGAGAGAGGAACAGAAGGGGGAAGAGGAAGATAGGAGGAGGAGGAACAGAAGGGGAAAGAGGAAGCTAGGAGGAGAGAGGAACAGAAGGGGAAAGAGGAAGATAGGAGGAGAGAGGAACAGAAGGGGAAAGAGGAAGATAGGAGGAGAGAGGAACAGAAGGGGAAAGAGGAAGATAGGAGGAGAGAGGAACAGAAGGAGGAAAGAGGAACAGAAGGAAAAAGAGGAAGATAGGAGGAGAGAGGAGCAGAAGGGGAAAGAGGAAGATAGGAGGAGAGAGGAACAGAAGGGGAAAGAGGAAGAAAGGAGGAAAGAGGAAGATAGGAGGAGAGAGGAGCAGAAGGGGAAAGAGGAAGATTGGAGGAGAGAGGAGCAGAAGGGGAAAGAGGAAGATTGGAGGAGAGAGGAACAGAAGGAGGAAAGAGGAAGATAGGAGGAGAGAGGAACAGCAGGGGAAAGAGGAAGATAGGAGGAGAGAGGAACAGAAGAGGAAAGAGGAAGATAGGAGGAGAGAGGAACAGAAGGGGAAAGAGGAAGATAGGAGGAGAGAGGAACAGAAGGGGAAAGAGGAAGATAGGAGGAGAGAGGAATAGAAGGAGGAAGATAGGAGGAGAGAGGAGCAGAAGGGGAAAGAGGAAGATAGGAGGAGAGAGGAACAGAAGGAGGAAAGAGGAAGATAGGAGGAGAGAAGAACAGAAGGAAAAAGAGGAAGATAGGAGGAGAGAGGAGCAGAAGGGGAAAGAGGAAGATAGGAGGAGAGAGGAACAGAAGGGGAAAGAGGAAGAAAGGAGGAAAGAGGAAGATAGGAGGAGAGAGGAACAGAAGGGGAAAGAGGAAGATAGGGGGAGAGAGGAACAGAAGGGGAAAGAGGAAGATAGGAGGAGAGAGGAACAGAAGGGGAAAGAGGAAGATAGGGGGAGAGAGGAACAGAAGGGGAAAGAGGAAGATAGAAGGAGACAGGAACAGAAGAGGAAGATAGGGGGAGAGAGGAACAGAAGGGGAAAGAGGAAGATAGGAGGAGAGAGGAACAGAAGGGGAAAGAGGAAGATAGGAGGAGAGAGGAACAGAAGGAGAAAGAGGAACTTAGGAGGAGAGAGGAACAGAAGGGGAAAGAGGAAGATAGGAGGAGAGAGGAACAGAAGGGGAAAGAGGAAGATAGGAGGAGAGAGGAACAGAAGGGGAAAGAGGAAGATAAGAGGAGAGAGGAACAGAAGGGGAAAGAGGAATATAGGAGGAGAGAGGAACAGAAGGAGGAAAGAGGAACATAGTTGGAGAGAGGAACGGAAGAGGAAAGAGGAAGATAGGAGGAGAGAGGAACAGAAGGGGAAAGAGGAAGATAGGAGGAGAGAGGAACAGAAGGTGGAAGATAGGAGGAGAGAGGAACAGAAGGGGAAAGAGGAAGATAGGAGGAGAGAGGAACAGAAGGGCAAAGAGGAAGATAGGAGGAGAGAGGAACAGAAGGGGAAAGAGGAAGATAGGAGGAGAGAGGAACAGAAGGAGGAAAGAGGAAGATAGGGGGAGAGAGGAACAGAAGGGGAAAGAGGAAGATAGGAGGAGAAAGGAGCAGAAGGGGAAAGAGGAAGATAGGAGGAGAGAGGAACAGAAGGGGAAAGAGGAAGATAGGAGGAGAGAGGAACAGAAGGGGAAAGAGGAAGATAGGAGGAGAGAGGAACAGAAGGAGGAAAGAGGAAGATAGGAGGAGAGAGGAACAGAAGGGGAAAAAGGAAGATAGGAGGAGAGAGGAACAGAAGAGGAAAGAGGAAGATAGGAGGAGAGAGGAACAGAAGGGGAAAGAGGAAGATAGGAGGAGAGAGGAACAGAAGGAGGAAGATAGGAGGAGAGAGGAACAGAGGGGGAAAGAGGAAGATAGGAGGAGAGAGGAACAGAAGGGGAAAGAGGAAGGTAGGAGGAGAGAGGAATAGAATGAGGAAGATAGGAGGAGAGAGGAGCAGAAGGGGAAAGAGGAAGATAGGAGGGGAGAGGAACAGAAGGAGGAAAGAGGAAGATAGGAGGAGAGAGGAACAGAAGGGGAAAGAGGAAGATAGGAGGAGAGAGGAACAGAAGGAGGAAAGAGGAAGATAGGAGGAGAGAGGAACAGAATGAAAAAGAGGAAGATAGGAGGAGAGAGGAGCAGAAGGGGAAAGAGGAAGATAGGAGGAGAGAGGAACAGAAGGAGGAAAGAGGAAGATAGGGGGAGAGAGGAACAGAAGGGGAAAGAGGAAGATAGGAGGAGAGAGGAGCAGAAGGGGAAAGAGGAAGATAGGAGGAGAGAGGAACAGAAGGGGAAAGAGGAAGATAGGAGGAGAGAGGAACAGAAGGGGAAAGAGGAAGATAGGAGGAGAGAGGAACAGAAGGAGGAAAGAGGAAGGTAGGAGGAGAGAGGAATAGAATGAGGAAGATAGGAGGAGAGAGGAGCAGAAGGGGAAAGAGGAAGATAGGAGGAGAGAGGAACAGAAGGGGAAAGAGGAAGGTAGGAGGAGAGAGGAACAGAAGGGGAAAGAGGAAGATAGGAGGAGAGAGGAACAGAAGGGGAAAGAGGAAGGTAGGAGGAGAGAGGAATAGAATGAGGAAGATAGGAGGAGAGAGGAGCAGAAGGGGAAAGAGGAAGATAGGAGGAGAGAGGAACAGAAGGAGGAAAGAGGAAGATAGGAGGAGAGAGGAACAGAAGGAGGAAAGAGGAAGATAGGAGGAGAGAGGAACAGAAGGGGAAGGAGGAAGGTAGGAGGAGAGAGGAATAGAAGGAGGAAGATAGGAGGAGAGAGGAGCAGAAGGGGAAAGAGGAAGATAGGAGGAGAGAGGAACAGAAGGAGGAAAGAGGAAGATAGGAGGAGAGAAGAACAGAAGGAAAAAGAGGAAGATAGGAGGAGAGAGGAGCAGAAGGGGAAAGAGGAAGATAGGAGGAGAGAGGAACAGAAGGGGAAAGAGGAAGAAAGGAGGAAAGAGGAAGATAGGAGGAGAGAGGAACAGAAGGGGAAAGAGGAAGATAGGGGGAGAGAGGAACAGAAGGGGAAAGAGGAAGATAGGAGGAGAGAGGAACAGAAGGGGAAAGAGGAAGATAGGGGGAGAGAGGAACAGAAGGGGAAAGAGGAAGATAGAAGGAGACAGGAACAGAAGAGGAAGATAGGGGGAGAGAGGAACAGAAGGGGAAAGAGGAAGATAGGAGGAGAGAGGAACAGAAGGGGAAAGAGGAAGATAGGAGGAGAGAGGAACAGAAGGAGAAAGAGGAACTTAGGAGGAGAGAGGAACAGAAGGGGAAAGAGGAAGATAGGAGGAGAGAGGAACAGAAGGGGAAAGAGGAAGATAGGAGGAGAGAGGAACAGAAGGGGAAAGAGGAAGATAAGAGGAGAGAGGAACAGAAGGGGAAAGAGGAATATAGGAGGAGAGAGGAACAGAAGGAGGAAAGAGGAACATAGTTGGAGAGAGGAACGGAAGAGGAAAGAGGAAGATAGGAGGAGAGAGGAACAGAAGGGGAAAGAGGAAGATAGGAGGAGAGAGGAACAGAAGGTGGAAGATAGGAGGAGAGAGGAACAGAAGGGGAAAGAGGAAGATAGGAGGAGAGAGGAACAGAAGGGCAAAGAGGAAGATAGGAGGAGAGAGGAACAGAAGGGGAAAGAGGAAGATAGGAGGAGAGAGGAACAGAAGGAGGAAAGAGGAAGATAGGGGGAGAGAGGAACAGAAGGGGAAAGAGGAAGATAGGAGGAGAGAGGAACAGAGTGAGGAAAGAGGAAGATAGGAGGAGAGAGGAACAGAAGGGGGAAAGAGGAAGATAGGAGGAGAGAGGAACAGAAGAGGAAAGAGGAAGATAGGAGGAGAGAGGAACAGAAGGGGAAAGAGGAAGATAGGAGGAGAGAGGAACAGAAGGGGAAAGAGGAAGATAGGAGGAGAGAGGAACAGAAGGGGAAAGAGGAAGGTAGGAGGAGAGAGGAATAGAAGGAGGAAGATAGGAGGAGAGAGGAGCAGAAGGGGAAAGAGGAAGATAGGAGGAGAGAGGAACAGAAGGAGGAAAGAGGAAGATAGGGGGAGAGAGGAACAGAATGGGAAAGAGGAAGATAGGAGGAGAGAGGAGCAGAAGGGGAAAGAGGAAGATAGGAGGAGAGAGGAACAGAAGGGGAAAGAGGAAGATAGGAGGAGAGAGGAACAGAAGGATGAAAGAGGAAGATAGGAGGAGAGAGGAACAGAAGGAGGAAAGAGGAAGATAGGAGGAGAGAGGAACAGAAGGGGAAAGAGGAAGGTAGGAGGAGAGAGGAATAGAAGGAGGAAGATAGGAGGAGAGAGGAGCAGAAGGGGAAAGAGGAAGATAGGAGGAGAGAGGAACAGAAGGAGGAAAGAGGAAGATAGGAGGAGAGAGGAACAGAAGGAAAAAGAGGAAGATAGGAGGAGAGAGGAGCAGAAGGGGAAATAGGAAGATAGGAGGAGAGAGGAACAGAAGGAGGAAAGAGGAAGATAGGAGGAGAGAGGAACAGAAGGGGAAAGAGGAAGATAGGAGGAGAGAGGAACAGAGTGAGGAAAGAGGAAGATAGGAGGAGAGAGGAACAGAAGAGGAAAGAGGAAGATAGGAGGAGAGAGGAACAGAAGGGGAAAGAGGAAGATAGGGGGAGAGAGGAACAGAAGGGGAAAGAGGAAGATAGAAGGAGACAGGAACAGAAGAGGAAGATAGGGGGAGAGAGGAACAGAAGGGGAAAGAGGAAGATAGGAGGAGAGAGGAACAGAAGGGGAAAGAGGAAGATAGGAGGAGAGAGGAACAGAAGGAGAAAGAGGAACTTAGGAGGAGAGAGGAACAGAAGGGGAAAGAGGAAGATAGGAGGAGAGAGGAACAGAAGGGGAAAGAGGAAGATAGGAGGAGAGAGGAACAGAAGGGGAAAGAGGAAGATAAGAGGAGAGAGGAACAGAAGGGGAAAGAGGAATATAGGAGGAGAGAGGAACAGAAGGAGGAAAGAGGAACATAGTTGGAGAGAGGAACGGAAGAGGAAAGAGGAAGATAGGAGGAGAGAGGAACAGAAGGGGAAAGAGGAAGATAGGAGGAGAGAGGAACAGAAGGTGGAAGATAGGAGGAGAGAGGAACAGAAGGGGAAAGAGGAAGATAGGAGGAGAGAGGAACAGAAGGGCAAAGAGGAAGATAGGAGGAGAGAGGAACAGAAGGGGAAAGAGGAAGATAGGAGGAGAGAGGAACAGAAGGAGGAAAGAGGAAGATAGGGGGAGAGAGGAACAGAAGGGGAAAGAGGAAGATAGGAGGAGAGAGGAACAGAGTGAGGAAAGAGGAAGATAGGAGGAGAGAGGAACAGAAGGGGGAAAGAGGAAGATAGGAGGAGAGAGGAACAGAAGAGGAAAGAGGAAGATAGGAGGAGAGAGGAACAGAAGGGGAAAGAGGAAGATAGGAGGAGAGAGGAACAGAAGGGGAAAGAGGAAGATAGGAGGAGAGAGGAACAGAAGGGGAAAGAGGAAGGTAGGAGGAGAGAGGAATAGAAGGAGGAAGATAGGAGGAGAGAGGAGCAGAAGGGGAAAGAGGAAGATAGGAGGAGAGAGGAACAGAAGGAGGAAAGAGGAAGATAGGGGGAGAGAGGAACAGAATGGGAAAGAGGAAGATAGGAGGAGAGAGGAGCAGAAGGGGAAAGAGGAAGATAGGAGGAGAGAGGAACAGAAGGGGAAAGAGGAAGATAGGAGGAGAGAGGAACAGAAGGATGAAAGAGGAAGATAGGAGGAGAGAGGAACAGAAGGAGGAAAGAGGAAGATAGGAGGAGAGAGGAACAGAAGGGGAAAGAGGAAGGTAGGAGGAGAGAGGAATAGAAGGAGGAAGATAGGAGGAGAGAGGAGCAGAAGGGGAAAGAGGAAGATAGGAGGAGAGAGGAACAGAAGGAGGAAAGAGGAAGATAGGAGGAGAGAGGAACAGAAGGAAAAAGAGGAAGATAGGAGGAGAGAGGAGCAGAAGGGGAAATAGGAAGATAGGAGGAGAGAGGAACAGAAGGAGGAAAGAGGAAGATAGGAGGAGAGAGGAACAGAAGGGGAAAGAGGAAGATAGGAGGAGAGAGGAACAGAGTGAGGAAAGAGGAAGATAGGAGGAGAGAGGAACAGAAGAGGAAAGAGGAAGATAGGAGGAGAGAGGAACAGAAGGGGAAAGAGGAAGGTAGGAGGAGAGAGGAATAGAAGGAGGAAGATAGGAGGAGAGAGGAGCAGAAGGGGAAAGAGGAAGATAGGAGGAGAGAGGAACAGAAGGAGGAAAGAGGAAGATAGGGGGAGAGAGGAACAGAAGAAGGAAGATAGGAGGAGAGAGGAACAGAAGGGGAAAGAGGAAGATAGGAGGAGAGAGGAACAGAAGGGGAAAGAGGAAGATAGGAGGAGAGAGGAACAGAAGGGGAAAGAGGAAGGTAGGAGGAGAGAGGAATAGAAGGAGGAAGATAGGAGGAGAGAGGAGCAGAAGGGGAAAGAGGAAGATAGGAGGAGAGAGGAACAGAAGGAGGAAAGAGGAAGATAGGGGGAGAGAGGAACAGAATGGGAAAGAGGAAGATAGGAGGAGAGAGGAGCAGAAGGGGAAAGAGGAAGATAGGAGGAGAGAGGAACAGAAGGGGAAAGAGGAAGATAGGAGGAGAGAGGAACAGAAGGGGAAAGAGGAAGATAGGAGGAGAGAGGAACAGAAGGGGAAAGAGGAAGGTAGGAGGAGAGAGGAATAGAAGGAGGAAGATAGGAGGAGAGAGGAATAGAAGGGGAAAGAGGAAGATAGGAGGAGAGAGGAACAGAAGGAGGAAAGAGGAAGATAGGAGGAGAGAGGAACAGAAGGAAAAAGAGGAAGATAGGAGGAGAGAGGAGCAGAAGGGGAAAGAGGAAGATAGGAGGAGAGAGGAACAGAAGGGGAAAGAGGAAGATAGGAGGAGAGAGGAACAGAAGGAGGAAAGAGGAAGATAGGAGGAGAGAGGAACAGAAGGGGAAAGAGGAAGATAGGGGGAGAGAGGAACAGAAGGGGAAAGAGGAAGATAGGAGGAGAGAGGAACAGAAGGGGAAAGAGGAAGATAGGAGGAGAGAGGAACAGAAGGAGAATGAGGAAGATAGGGGGAGAAAGGAACAGAAGGGGAAAGAGGAAGATAGGAGGAGAGAGGAACAGAAGGGGGAAAGAGGAAGATAGGGGGAGAGAGGAACAGAAGGGGAAAGAGGAAGATAGGAGGAGACAGGAACAGAAGGGGAAAGAGGAAGATAGGGGGAGAGAGGAACAGAAGGGGAAAGAGGAAGATAGGAGGAGAGAGGAACAGAAGGGGAAAGAGGAAGATAAGAGGAGAGAGGAACAGAAGGAGAAAGAGGAACATAGGAGGAGAGAGGAACAGAAGGGGAAAGAGGAAGATAGGAGGAGAGAGGAACAGAAGGGGAAAGAGGAAGATAGGAGGAGAGAGGAACAGAAGGAGAATGAGGAAGATAGGGGGAGAAAGGAACAGAAGGGGAAAGAGGAAGATAGGAGGAGAGAGGAACAGAAGGGGGAAAGAGGAAGATAGGGGGAGAGAGGAACAGAAGGGGAAAGAGGAAGATAGGAGGAGACAGGAACAGAAGGGGAAAGAGGAAGATAGGGGGAGAGAGGAACAGAAGGGGAAAGAGGAAGATAGGAGGAGAGAGGAACAGAAGGGGAAAGAGGAAGATAGGAGGAGAGAGGAACAGAAGGGGAAAGAGGAAGATAGGAGGAGAGAGGAACAGAAGGGGAAAGAGGAAGATAGGAGGAGAGAGGAACAGAAGGGGAAAGAGGAAGATAGGAGGAGAGAGGAACAGAAGGGGAAAGAGGAAGATAAGAGGAGAGAGGAACAGAAGGGGAAAGAGGAATATAGGAGGAGAGAGGAACAGAAGGAGGAAAGAGGAAGATAGTTGGAGAGAGGAACAGAAGAGGAAAGAGGAAGATAGGAGGAGAGAGGAACAGAAGGGGAAAGAGGAAGATAGGAGGAGAGAGGAACAGAAGGGGATAGAGGAAGATAGGAGGAGAGAGGAACAGAAGGGGAAAGAGGAAGATAGGAGGAGAGAGGAACAGAAGGGGAAAGAGGAATATAGGAGAAGAGAGGAACAGAAGGAGGAAAGAGGAAGATAGGAGGAGAGAGGAACAGAAGGAGGAAGAGGAAGATAGGGGGAGAGAGGAACAGAAGGGGAAAGAGGAAGATAGGAGGAGAGAGGAACAGAAGAGGAAAGAGGAAGATAGGAGGAGAGAGGAACAGAAGAAGAAAGAGGAAGATAGGAGGAGAGAGGAACAGAAGGGGAAAGAGGAAGATAGGAGGAGAGAGGAACAGAAGAGGAAAGAGGAAGATAGGAGGAGAGGGGAAAGAGGAAGATAGGAGGAGAGAGGAATAGAAGGGGAAAGAGGAAGATAGGAGGAGAGAGAAACAGAAGGAGGAAAGAGGAAGATAGGAGGAGAGAGGAACAGAAGGGGAAAGAGGAAGATAGGAGGAGAGAGAAACAGAAGGAGGAAAGAGGAAGATAGGAGGAGAGAGGAACAGAAGGGGGAAAGAGGAAGATAGGAGGAGAGAGGAACAGAAGAGGAAAGAGGAAGATAGGAGGAGAGAGGAACAGAAGGGGAAAGAGGAAGATAGGAGGAGAGAGGAACAGAAGGGGAAAGAGGAAGATAGGAGGAGAGAGGAACAGAAGGGGAAAGAGGAAGATAGGAGGAGAGAGGAACAGAAGGGGAAAGAGGAAGATAGGAGGAGAGAGGAACAGAAGAGGAAAGAGGAAGATAGGAGGAGAGAGGAACAGAAGAGGAAAGAGGAAGATAGGAGGAGAGAGGAACAGAAGAGGAAAGAGGAAGATAGGAGGAGAGAGGAACAGAAGGGGAAAGAGGAAGATAGGAGGAGAGAGGAACAGAAGGAGGAAGATAGGAGGAGAGAGGAACAGAAGGGGAAAGAGGAAGATAGGAGGAGAGAGGAACAAGGTGGCATCATGTCTTTGGAGTGTGGGAGGAAACCGGAGTACCCGGAGGAAATCCACGCAAGCACAGGGAGAACATGCAAACTCCATGCAGATACCGTCCTGTTCTGGATTTGAACCAAGGACCCCAGTACTGCAAGGCTTACCACTAAGCCTCTGTGCTGCCCATATGCGTCCTATGTTCTATAAGGCCGGCCCCCGCTGAGCAGGGTAAATCAGTGATGTCCAATAGAGCTTAGAGATGATGCCTTCAGCTCTACATCATTACGTGGCCGGGTTCTTTGATGTTGTCCGTCTTATTTCCTGCAGGCGTGTCCTGTCTGTGAACATGTGGAGATCTCTTTGTCTGAAGTGTTGGTCTGTGGAGCAGCAATGTGAAAAATGCTTCCTGCTCATGTCTTCTGATGGTGAAGTCTCTTCAGTGCCCCCAACCCAACCCTTGGACAACTCCTGTGGTTAGGGATGGATGAGAGAACATTCTATATACAGATATGATGGGGGTGACCCACAATATACAGAGAACATTCTATATACAGATATGATGGGGGGTGACCCACAATATACAGAGAACATTCTATATACAGATATGATGGGGGTGACCCCCAATATACAGAGAACATTCTATATACAGATATGATGGGGGGTGACCCACAATATACAGAGAACATTCTATATACAGATATGATGGGGGGTGACCCACAATATACAGAGAACATTCTATATACAGATATGATGGGGGTGACCCCCAATATACAGAGAACATTCTATATACAGATATGATGGGGGGTGACCCCCAATATACAGAGAACATTCTATATACAGATATGATGGGGGTGACCCACAATATACAGAGAACATTCTATATACAGATATGATGGGGGGTGACCCACAATATACAGAGAACATTCTATATACAGATATGATGGGGGTGACCCCCAATATACAGAGAACATTCTATATACAGATATGATGGGGGGTGACCCACAATATACAGAGAACATTCTATATACAGATATGATGGGGGTGACCCCCAATATACAGAGAACATTCTATATACAGATATGATGGGGGTGACCCACAATATACAGAGAACATTGTATATATTGCTGTGAAGCAGTGATGTAAAAAATGTTTGCTGTTCATTTGTTTCTGATGGTGAACATCTCTTTGGTGCCTCTATCCCAATTCTAGGACAGCTTCATAAAGGACGTTACTGGCGGAAAGAGAAATCATAGGCCCCAGCAGAACAAGCCTAGGCCTTAAGCTGGGAAGACTCCTCCCCAGTGCTGTATTTTGGCCTAGGCCAGCAAGGCCCAGGCCTAGGGCAGCACTTTGCAGGGGGGCAGCAAAAAAGCCATCCCCCCCTCCACCTGAGACTCTATTGTCCACTGGTTGCTAGAGCCGCCTCTCTCTTTCTCTCTCATCACCCTCTCTCTTTCTCTCCTCCCCCTCTCTCATCCCCCCTCTCTCCCTCATCCCCCCTCTCTCTCACATCCCCCCTCTCTCTCAAATCCACCCTCTCTCTCACATCCCCCCTCTCTCTCTCACCCCCCTCTCTCTCTCTCACCCCCCCTCTCTCTCTCTCTCATCCCCCCTCTCTCTCTCTCTCTCTCATCCCCCCTCTCTCTCTCTCATCCCCCCTCTCTCTCTCATCCCCCCTCTCTCTCTCTCTCATCCCCCCTCTCTCTCTCTCTCTCATCCCCCCTCTCTCTCTCTCATCCCCCCTCTCTCTCTCATCCCCCCTCTCTCTCTCACAGCCCCTCTGTCTCACCCCCTCCCCTCTGTCATCTCCCCTCTGTCATCTCCCCTCTCTCTCTCATAACCCTCTCTCTTAGCCCACCCCCCTCGCTCTCTCTCTCATCCCCCCTCTCTCTATAATCTCACCCTCCCTCTCTCATCCTCTCACACTCTGACCCCCCTCTCTCTCTCTCACCCCCTCCCTCTGTCTCCCTCACCCCCCCTCTCTCTCTCTCATCCCCTCTCTCTCCCTCCCCCATCCCCCTCTCTCCCTCACCCACCTCCCTCGTCTCTTACCTGAGCATCCGTGTGTCCATAAAGGTCAACAGACGCCCCCACTTTGGAAAGTAGGATTATCCCTTCAGGGTTTTTAGGAGGATCTGTCTGCAGGTTAGAGGGATTGGGTCTTCAAGGCTTATGGCCATAAAAGTCGGCACTGATAGGTGGCACTGACAGATGGCACTGATGGGCAGCACTGAATGGCAGCACTGATTGGCATAACTTATGGGCACTGAGAGGTGGCACTTAAGGACAATGATAGATGGCACTGATGGGCGGGACTGAATGGCAGCACTGATTGGCATAACTTATGGGCAATGATAGTTGGCACTTATGGGCAATGATAGATGGTACTGATGGGCGGCACTGAATGGCAGCACTGATTGGCATAACTTATGGACAATGATAGGTGGCACTGATGGCCACAGACTGGTGTCACTGATGGACACAGAGTGGCATCACTGATGGGCACTATTGGGGCCGCATAGTAATCAGGGCACTGATTACCTTTACAAGTCTTCTCTGTGAGGAGACGCTGCTTATCAGTTCTCCTCACACTCTGTTTGTGTGTGAGAGGAAAAGCCGATAAACGGCACTTCCTTGTTTACAGGAGATCGGCTGTGATTGGACACGGCCGATCACATGGTTAAAGAACCGCAGCCGCACCTCTTTGCCGAGATCGTGGTCGGGCCGTGTTCTAGAACATAGTGTGCCCACAATCGTGCAATCGAGCGAGGCTAAACTGGTTGCTGTCATATGACGTCATCCCAGAACAAGAGCCTCACCTCTCCGCCGTTATTTGATGGCATGCGGGCGGGAAGTGGTTAAAATTCTTTGGTTTGACAAACGCGCAAAGACGAAGCGCGTGTAAATTACGCTTTTACAATTGTGAGAACAGGGCTTAATGGACCAGCAGGTGATGTCTATGGTCAAAGATCCAGCCACAATTAACCGTGCCAAAGTATTCCCTCTCTAGCCAGTTTTTTTTATCTAGTATAACTAACTAACTAAACTAAAACTAAGTAACTTAACTACGTAACGTTTTTTTAAACTTTTTTTGCCTAAGTATAACTAACAACTATTTTTTTCTATGTTTTGTCTTAGTATAACTAACAAAGTAACTAACTAACTGCCTAGGTTTTTTTTAATGTTTGTTCTTAGTATAACTAACGTAATACCCAACTTTGGCAATGCCAAGATATCTGAGCTCCCATGCTTGCGCAGGAGTGACATCCCCTTGGCTCGGTCAATTAAATCGGCCAGAGATTGGTACCTGGAAACCTCCTGGCCAAAGATGGCGATGTCCCCGGGACACCATTGCGCTGGAAAAGTATAGTTCTGCTTTAAGACTCCTGCTAGTCCTCCTTAGTTGGCCTGCGCTTCTTCATTAGCCGGAATAATTCCAGTGGGTGAAAACGGCTGCGTTTCCTAGGACTTGCGATGCTAGGATGAGGAGTTACCATTCTCCATTGTTTTCTAAAGCGGGAAGTCGAGAATGGGATCTTGTATATGGTTGGTCGGATCTCATCCTTCCATGGCCTAGTGTTATTTTCCGGTGGAAGGCGGTTCTCACACGTTGAAGGAATGACTCTGGGAGTAACATTCAGTATAGTCCTTTGACGGATGGTTTCAGACCTCAGTGGTGGAAAGTTGTCCTCACTTGATGATGGAATACTGTCATTCCTTTGTAGGGTGATGTTATCATTCGTTGGTCGGTATAAACCATCCCGTAGGTGAGCACTAGGAGGTGCGATGCTGGCAGTCGTAAAGTCAGTCTCCTCCATAGCGCTTTGTGCATTTTTACTTGTTGGTGGAATGACATCACTCGGCGGAATGATGTCACTCTTTCGTGGAATCATTTTCTTGAGGTAATCTCGAGGAGGTGCGACTCTGGAAATGGAAACATCAGTCTCTTCCATAGCGCTGTCCGTATTTTCACTTATTGAAGTTATGTCATCACTCGTTGGGATTATGTTGCCATCCTTAAACACCTTGGTTGGCCTGCGCCTCTTCATTTGCCGACACAAATCCCGTAGGTAAGCACGAATATCATCCCTAGGAGGTGCAACACTGGGAATGGGAAAGTCAGTTTTGTCCATAGCGTCGTCGACATTTTCACTTGTTGATGAAAGGATGTTGCCATGCCTGAACACCTTGGTTGGCCTGCGCCTCTTTATTGGCCGGCATAAATCTCTTAGGTGAGCACGAATGTCATCCCTAGGAGGTGCAATGCTGGGAATAGAAAAGTCTGTTTCCTCCATAGCATTGTCAGCATTTTCAGTTGTTGATGAAAGGATGTTGCCATGCCTAGGCATCTTGGTTGGCCTGCGCCTCTTCAATGGCCGGCATAAATCCCGTAGGTAAGCACGGATCTCATCCCTAGGGGGTGCAATGCTAGGAATGGGAAAGTCTGTCTCCTCCATAGCAATGTCGGCATTTTCACTTGTTGATGAATGGATGTTGCCGTGCCTGAACTCCTTGGTTGGCCTGCGCCTCTTCATTGGCCGGCATAAATTGCGTAGGTGAGCACGGATGTCATCCCTAGGGGGTGCAATGCTAGGAATGGGAATGTCTGTCTCCTCCATAGCAATGTCTGCATTTTCACTTGTTGATGAATGGATGTTGCCGTGCCTGAACTCCTTGGTTGGCCTGCGCCTCTTCATTGGCCGGCATAAATTGCGTAGGTGAGCACGGATGTCATCCCTAGGGGGTGCAATGCTAGGAATGGGAATGTCTATCTCCTCCATAGCATTGTCTGCATTTTCACTTGTTGATGAATGGATTTTTCCTTGCCGCAATACCTTGGTTGGCCTGCGCCTCTTCATTGGCCGGCATAAATCCCGTAGGTGAGCACGGATGTCATCCCTAGGGGGTGCAATGCTAGGAATGGGAATGTCTGTCTCCTCCATAGCATTGTCTGCATTTTCACTTGTTGATGAATGGATTTTTCCTTGCCTCAATACCTTGGTTGGCCTGCGCCTCTTCATTGGCCGGCATAAATCCCGTAGGTGAGCACGGATGTCATCCCTAGGGGGTGCAATGCTAGGAATGGGAATGTCTGTCTCCTCCATAGCAATGTCGGAATTTTCACTTGTTGATGAATGGATGTTGCCATGCCTGAACTCCTTGGTTGGCCTGCGCCTCTTCATTGGCCGGCATAAATCCCGTAGGTGAGCACGGATGTTATCCCTAGGGGGTGCAATGCTAGGAATGGGAATGTCTGTCTCCTCCATAGCATTGTCTGCATTTTCACTTGTTGATGAATGGATTTTTCCTTGCCTGAATACCTTGGTTGGCCTGCGTCTCTTCATTGGCTGGCATAAATCCCGTAGGTGAGCACGGATGTCATCCCTAGGAGGTGCAACGCTAGGAATGGGAAAGTTAGTCTCGTCTATAGCGCTCCCCACATTTTCACTTGTTGGTGAAATGGGGACAGTAGTTGCTGGTGGAATGATGTCACCCGTTGGTGAGATGGTGTCATCACTTGCTGGTAGAATGACATCACTCGTTGTTGGGATGATGTTGCTACCTGTTGGTTGGAACAGTCGGTAGAATGGCTTGAAATATATTAGGAGCAGTACCACCAGCATGGTGATAAGCCCCAGAAAGCATTCTGACTGGTACTCAACAACAATATTTATAAGCAGGGGTGGGATTGTGTTTTCTAAGGCCACCCACCCCTTGGACCAGACTGACCAGAGCCCAGTGCAGGTCTCTGGGGACCCTCTGATGACATTTCTGGGCTCCTCCACGCTGGTCTCTGGGGACACTCTGATGACATTTCTGGGCTCCTCTGGGGACCCTCTGATGACATTTCTGGGCTCCTCCACGCTGGTCTCTGGGGACACTTTGATGACATCTCTGGGTACAGCCCATGGGTACAAGATTCTGTAAATCAGCGGAATCTTCGCTGGCTGCTGTGTTTCCACAACTTCTTCCTCCTCTTCCATGTGGGTCTCTGGTGACCCTCTGATTACCTTTCTGGACTCCTCCAAACGGGGTTCTGGGGACCCTCTGACATTTTTGGGCTTCTCCACGCGGGTCTCTGGGGACCCTCTGATGACATCTCTGGGTACAGCCCATGGGTACAAGATTCTATAAATAAGCGGAATCTCCGCTGGCTGCTGTGTTTCCACAACTTCTTCCTCCTCTTCCATGCGGGTCTCTGGGGACCCTCTGATGACATTTCTGGGCTCCTCCATGCTGGTTTCTGGGGACCCTATGATGAAATTTCGGATTATATCCCATGGGTACAAGATTTTAAAAATTAGCGGAATCTCCTCTGGCTGCTGTGTTTCCACAATTTCTTTCTCTTCCTCCATGCGGGTCTCTGGGGACCCTCTGATGACATTTCTGGGCTCCTCCATGCGGGTCTCTGGGGACCCTCTGATGACATCTCTGGGTACAGCCCATGGGTACAAGATTCTATAAATCAGCGGAATGTTCGCTGGCTGCTGTGTTTCCACAACTTCTTCCTCCTCTTCCATGCGGGTCTCTGGGGACCCTCTGATGACATTTCTGGGCTCCTCCACACGGGTCTCTGGGGACCCTCTGATGACATTTCTGGGCTCCTCCATGCTGGTCTCTGGGGACCCTCTGATGAAATTTCGGATTATATCCCATGGGTACAAGATTTTAAAAATTAGCGGAATCTCCGCTGGCTGCTGTGTTTCCACAACTTCTTCCTTCTCTTCCATGCGGGTCTCTGGGGACCCTCTGATGACATTTCTGGGCTCCTCCATGCGGGTCTCTGGGGACCCTCTGATGATATCTCTGAGTATATACCATGGGTACAAGATTCTATAAATCAGCGGAATCGCCGCTGGCTGCTGTGTTTCCACAACTTCTTCCTTCTCTTCCATGCGGGTCTCTGGGGACCCTCTGATGACATTTCTGGGCTCCTCCACGCGGGTCTCTGGGGACCCTCTGATGACATTTCTGGGTACAGCCCATGGGTACAAGATTCTAAAAATCAGCGGAATCTGCGCTGGCTGCTGTGTTGTTTCCTCAATCCCCTCCCCCTTCACGTCTACCTCTGGGGATTGTATAGCAGTATTTCTGTCTACTCCCAAAGAGAGCAACAGAATAAAAATCACGGTAAGGATTTCACTCCTCATTTTCGTTTGAAAAGAATAACTGACAGGAAATGCCAATTACTATTAATGAAAGATTAGTATCTGAAAAATAATACCAATCAATAAATTGACTCTGAATTCCAATCACTGGAAATAATGTGATGAAATACAATTCAATCACTCAGGAGCTCTGCAAGAGAGATGCTTCTTCTGTGCAGTCCAAGAGCCAACTGCCAAATTCTCCCTGTGCTCCTCTATTTATAGGCTGCAGGTCATGTGACCACCACTGAGAAATCATAGTGCCTGTGCATGAAAAACAACCCGCAGCCTCTCATTGGTTTGTCCTGCAGCTGCTTCAATCTGATTGGCTGATCTGTGTTCTGACTGGCTGTATGGGAGCAGATGTGGAAAGGATGGTATTATATAACATGGAATACTGCGTATATATTCACCAAAGTGGAATGTTTCCTATTGGGTGTAATATATATTATAGGAGGGTTTAGGAGCAGAATGCAGTCATGGGGGGTAATAAAAACCTTTACAGACTGAGAAAATTAAATGGCCGCATCAGACAGGATATATATATATATATATATATTATAGGAGATCATACTTTATAATTATTCATTTTATTATTATTAATATTACATATTATTTTATGTATCTTCCTGATTGTTATTCAAACATGATTCTATATTTTATATACATATAATAATAATAAAATGTAATAATATGTTTTATTGTTTTTTTTATTTAGATGTAATACTAATTGTAATAGAATTTACAATAATAATAACAATTATTGTAAATATTAATACAATTTATAATAACAATGATAATGATGACAATATTAATAGAAGTATAATGAAATGTTTCTCTGTATTCGGTCAGTAGAAGTCTCTCCTATTTCTTCTGTTGACATTTCATTGACTGCATTTATCTCCGGTGCCACTAGAGGCCAGCACTTCCTATGCTGTGCGATGACATTTCATTGACTGCACTTATCTCCGGTGCCACTAGAAGCCAGCACTTCCTATACTGTGCGATCACTATAGTCCTTCCGGTAATTACCATAGAGCTGCGGCCGAAGTGATGTGTGAGGAGGGTGTGGGTGTATACAGCGGGTCTCGGTGTGACGATGGGGAAGTCGGGGAAGCTGCGCCCCCGGGTGGCGGGTGTCATGTCAGCGTTCCGCTGTTCTGTTGTAAAATTTTGTCGGACCGATGAAAATACCGGAACTCGTCATCAGAAAATGTGCCGGAAGTGACGTTCTGAGACGCGGGGAGGCCGGGCGGAGGCTGGGAGACACTCATTATTATCCAATCAGAACTTTTATGGTGACAATTTTGTTTTTTATTTATACTTCTCATTATAGTTGTCATTAATGTTTTATTTTTTTTTTTACGATTTTTATAAATCATCATTTTAATTATTAATCTTATTTTTAAAATGAGGATTTTTAATTTATTATTATTTTGTTGATAAATATATATTTTTTAATATATGAAGTTTTTGTTCTTAATAAAACAATAATCATCATCATTACAGAAAAAAATATTTAGAATATTTTCTATCATTATTTGTATTATTATTATTAATGTTTAATCTGTAATCATTATTTATATTATTATCATTATTATTTATATTATTATCATTGTTATTATATAAATCATTATCAGCATTGATTATATTATTAATGTCATTCAATAATCTGTTATCATCGTTATTAATTTTATTATCAGATGAAGGGCAGATCCCATCCCCCAACATCTCTATGGTGGAGAGGAAACTGACATCACTCGGGGGGAGGAGTAATATCTATGTGTGAGATCTGATGGAGATCCGGCCGCTTCCCTGAGCCGCTCTGCATGAGGATCACGGTAATCCACTACAGATACCAGCATTGTACCCTCCAGTCTCCTCCTGCCCCCCACCCCTGTATTATACCTTTCCCTCCTGCCCCGTTCTATACTTTTTGCTCCTTTCCCCCCTCCTGTACTATACCTTCCCTCCTGCCCCCCCCCCGTATTTTAGTTTTCTTTCCTGCCTCTCCCGTACTAAACTTTTCCCTCCTGCCCCCCCCCCCCATATTATACTTTTCGCTCCTGTCCCCCCTTGTTTACCTTTCCCTCCTGCCCCCCCCCCCCCATACTATACTTTTCTCTCCTGCCCCCCCCCCATACTATACTTTTCTCTCCTGCCCGCCCCGTACTATACTTTTCTCCTGCCCCCCCCCATACTATACTTTTCTCTCCTGCCCCCCCCTTACTATACTTTTCTCCTGTCCCCCCCATACTATACTTTTCTCTCCTGCCCCCCCCCCCCATACTATACTTTTCTCTCCTGCCCGCCCCGTACTATACTTTTCTCCTACCCCCCCATACTATACTTTTCTCTCCTGCCCCCCCCCCTTACTATACTTTTCTCCTGTCCCCCCCATACTATACTTTTCTCTCCTGCCCCCCCGTACTATACTTTTCTCCTGCCCCCCCCATACTATACTTTTCTCTCCTGCCCCCCCCCATTACTATACTTTTCTCTCCTCCCCCCCCCCGTACTAACTTTTCTCCTGCCCCCCCTTACTATACTTTTCTCCTGTCCCCCCCATATTATACTTTTCGCTCCTGCCCCCCCCCCCCCGTACTATACTTTTCTCCTGCCCCCCCCCCCCCATACTATACTTTTCTCTCCTGCCCCCCCCGTACTATACTTTTCTCCTGCCCCCCCCATACTATACTTTTCTCTCCTGCCCCCCCCCGTACTATACTTTTCTCCTGCCCCCCCCATACTATACTTTTCTCTCCTGCCCCCCCCCCGTACTATACTTTTCTCCTGCCCCCCCCATACTATACTTTTCTCTCCTGCCCCCCCCCATACTATACTTTTCTCTCCTGCCCCCCCCCCCCCGTACTATACTTTTCTCCTGCCCCCCCCCCATACTATACTTTTCTCTCCTGCCCCCCCCCCATACTATACTTTTCTCCTGCCCCCCCCATACTATACTTTTCTCTCCTGCCCCCCCCCCGTACTATACTTTTCTCCTGCCCCCCCCCCCATACTATACTTTTCTCTCCTTTCCCCCCTCGTACTATACTTTTTTCCTGCCCCCCCCATACTATACTTTTCTCTCCTGCCCCCCCCATACTATATTTTTCTCCTGCCCCCCCCCATACTATACTTTTCTCTCCTTTCCCGCCTCGTATTATATCTTTCCCTCCTGCCCCCCCCCCTAGTATACTTTTCTCTCTTGGTCCCCCCTCATATACCTTTCCCTCCCCCCCCCCATACTATACTTTTTGCTCCTGCCCCCCTGTACTATACTCTCCCTCCTGCCCCCGCCCCCTACTATAGTTTTCTCTCCCGGTTCCCCCCCCTGTACTATACTTTTTGCTGCCCCCCCCCCGTACTATACTTTCCCTCCTGGCACCCCCCTGACCTATACTTTTCTCTTCTGGTTCCCCCCCCCCCTTGTACTATACTCCCCCCCCCCCCCCGTACTATACTTTTTGCTGCCTCCCCCCCCTCGTACTATACATTTCCCTCCTGGCCCCCCCGTACTATACTTACCCTCTTGCCCCCCCCATTGCAATCCATGCATTTTTGATGCAGAAATAAAACACACTGGACTGCATGTGGTGTGGATTGGCCCTCAATAAGGAC
>NW_028119954.1:0-154000 GCF_965119305.1 Pelophylax lessonae | reverse complement strand
TTATTTATTTATTCATTTATTTGTTTGAGATCCTGAGGAATCCCAATGAGCTTTTCCAAGGCCCTCCCTGACTGCAGTATCAAATAGTTTTTACAGAGCTGGTTTGCTTATCCCAGCATCTGACCCTCCTCTTTTCACAGCACGGGCTTGGGACCGGCCATGGCAGAGTTAAAAAATGTTGAAAACATTATTTATTTATTCATTTATTTGTTTGAGATCATGAGGAATCCCAATGAGCTTTTCCAAGGCCCTCCCTGACTGCACTAGCAAATAGTTTTTACAGAGCTGGTTTGCTTATCCCAGCATCTGACCCTCCTCTTTTCACAGCACGGGCTTGGGACCGGCCACGGCAGAGTTAAAAAATGTTGAAAACATTATTTATTTATTTATTTATTCATTTATTTGTTTGAGATCCTGAGGAATCCCAATGAGCTTTTCCAAGGCCCTCCCTGACTGCAGTATCAAATAGTTTTTACAGAGCTGGTTTGCTTATCCCAGCATCTGACCCTCCTCTTTTCACAGCACGGGCTTGGGACCGGCCATGGCAGAGTTAAAAAAATGTTGAAAACATTATTTATTTATTCATTTATTTGTTTGAGATCCTGAGGAATTCCAATGAGCTTTTCCAAGGCCCTCCCTGACCGCAGTAGCAAATAGTTTTTACAGAGCTGGTTTGCTTGTCCCAGCATCTGACCCTCCTCTATTCACAGCACGGGCTTGGGACCGGCCATGGCAGAGTTAAAAAATGTTGAAAACATTATTTATTTATTCATTTATTTGTTTGAGATCCTGAGGAATCCCAATGAGCTTTTCCAAGGCCCTCCCTGACCGCAGTAGCAAATAGTTTTTACAGAGCTGGTTTGCTTGTCCCAGCATCTGACCCTCCTCTTTTCACAGCACGGGCTTGGGACCGGCGACGGCAGAGTTAAAAAATGTTGAAAACATTATTTATTTATTTATTCATTTATTTGTTTGAGATTCTGAGGAATCCCAATGAGCTTTTCCAAGGCCCTCCCTGACCGCAGTAGCAAATAGTTTTTTTTAAAGAGCTGGTTTGCTTGTCCCAGCATCTGACCCTCTTCTTTTCACAGCACGGGCTTGGGACCGGCCACGGCAGAGTTAAAAAAATGTTGAAAACATTATTTATTTATTCATTTATTTGTTTGAGATCCTGAGGAATCCCAATGAGCTTTTCCAAGGCCCTCCCTGACCGCAGTAGCAAATAGTTTTTACAGAGCTGGTTTGCTTGTCCCAACATCTGACCCTCCTCTTTTCACAGCACGGGCTTGGGACCGGCCACGGCAGAGTTAAAAAATGTTGAAAACATTATTTATTTATTTATTCATTTATTTGTTTGAGATTCTGAGGAATCCCAATGAGCTTTTCCAAGGCCCTCCCTGACCGCAGTAGCAAATAGTTTTTTTTACAGAGCTGGTTTGCTTATCCCAGCATCTGACCCTCCTCTTTTCACAGCACGGGCTTGGGACCGGCCATGGCAGAGTTAAAAAAATGTTGAAAACATTATTTATTTATTCATTTATTTGTTTGAGATCCTGAGGAATCCCAATGAGCTTTTCCAAGGCCCTCCCTGACCGCAGTAGCAAATAGTTTTTACAGAGCTGGTTTGCTTATCCCAGCATCTGACCCTCCTCTATTCACAGCACAGGCTTGGGACCGGCCATGGCAGAGTTAAAAAATGTTGAAAACATTATTTATTTATTCATTTATTTGTTTGAGATCATGAGGAACCCCAATGAGCTTTTCCAAGGCCCTCCCTGACTGCACTAGCAAATAGTTTTTACAGAGCTGGTTTGCTTGTTCCAGCATCTGTCCCTCCTCTTTTCACAGCACGGGCTTGGGACAGACCACGACAGAGTTAAAAAAAATGTTGAAAACATTATTTATTTATTCATTTATTTGTTTGAGATCATGAGGAACCCCAATGAGCTTTTCCAAGGCCCTCCCTGACTGCACTAGCAAATAGTTTTTACAGAGCTGGTTTGCTTATCCCAGCATCTGACCCTCCTCTTTTCACAGCACGGGCTTGGGACCGGCCATGGCAGAGTTAAAAAAATGTTGAAAACATTATTTATTTATTCATTTATTTGTTTGAGATCCTGAGGAATCCCAATGAGCTTTTCCAAGGCCCTCCCTGACCGCAGTAGCAAATAGTTTTTACAGAGCTGGTTTGCTTGTCCCAGCATCTGACCCTCCTCTATTCACAGCACAGGCTTGGGACCGGCCATGGCAGAGTTAAAAAATGTTGAAAACATTATTTATTTATTCATTTATTTGTTTGAGATCCTGAGGAATCCCAATGAGCTTTTCCAAGGCCCTCCCTGACCGCAGTAGCAAATAGTTTTTACAGAGCTGGTTTGCTTGTCCCAGCATCTGACCCTCCTCTTTTCACAGCACGGGCTTGGGACCGGCCACGGCAGAGTTAAAAAAATGTTGAAAACATTATTTATTTATTTATTCATTTATTTGTTTGAGATCCTGAGGAATCCCAATGAGCTTTTCCAAGGCCCTCCCTGACTGCAGTATCAAATAGTTTTTACAGAGCTGGTTTGCTTATCCCAGCATCTGACCCTCCTCTTTTCACAGCACGGGCTTGGGACCGGCCACGGCAGAGTTAAAAAAATGTTGAAAACATTATTTATTCATTTATTTGTTTGAGATCCTGAGGAATCCCAATGAGCTTTTCCAAGGCCCTCCCTGACCGCAGTAGCAAATAGTTTTTACAGAGCTGGTTTGCTTGTCCCAGCATCTGACCCTCCTCTATTCACAGCACGGGCTTGGGACCGGCCATGGCAGAGTTAAAAAATGTTGAAAACATTATTTATTTATTCATTTATTTGTTTGAGATCCTGAGGAATCCCAATGAGCTTTTCCAAGGCCCTCCCTGACCGCGGTAGCAAATCATTTTTACAGAGCTGGTTTGCTTGTCCCAGCATCTGACCCTCCTCTTTTTACAGCACGGGCTTGGGACCGGCCACGGCAGAGTTAAAAAAATGTTGAAAACATTATTTATTTATTCATTTATTTGTTTGAGATCCTGAGGAATCCCAATGAGCTTTTCCAAGGCCCTCCCTGACCTCAGTAGCAAATAGTTTTTACAGAGCTGGTTTGCTTGTCCCAGCATCTGACCCTCCTCTTTTCACAGCACGGGCTTGGGACCGGCCACGGCAGAGTTAAAAAATGTTGAAAACATTATTTATTTATTCATTTATTTGTTTGAGATCCTGAGGAATCCCAATGAGCTTTTCCAAAACACTCCCTGACCGCAGTAGAAAATAGTTTTTACAGAGCTGGTGTGCTTGTCCCAGCCTCTGACCCTCCTCTTTTCACAGCACGGGCTTGGGACCGGCCACGGCAGAGTTAAAAAAATGTTGAAAACATTATTTATTTATTGATTTATTTATTTGAGATCCTGAGGAATCCCAATGAGCTTTTCCAAGGCCCTCCCTGACCGCAGTAGCAAAAAGTTTTTACAGAGCTGGTTTGCTTGTCCCAGCATCTGACCCTCCTCTTTTCACAGCACGGGCTTGGGACCGGCCACGGCAGAGTTAAAGAATGTTGAAAACATTATTTATTTATTTATTCATTTATTTGTTTGAGATTCTGAGGAATCCCAATGAGCTTTTCCAAGGCCCTCCCTGACCGCAGTAGCAAATAGTTTTTTTTACAGAGCTGGTTTGCTTGTCCCAGCATCTGACCCTCTTCTTTTCACAGCACGGTCTTGGGACCGGCCACGGCAGAGTTAAAAAAATGTTGAAAACATTATTTATTTATTTATTCATTTATTTGTTTGAGATCCTGAGGAATCCCAATGAGCTTTTCCAAGGCCCTCCCTGACCGCGGTAGCAAATCATTTTTACAGAGCTGGTTTGCTTGTCCCAGCATCTGACCCTCCTCTTTTCACAGCACGGGCTTGGGACCGGCCACGGCAGAGTTAAAAAAATGTTGAAAACATTATTTATTTATTCATTTATTTGTTTGAGATCCTGAGGAATCCCAATGAGCTTTTCCAAGGCCCTCCCTGACCTTAGTAGCAAATAGTTTTTACAGAGCTGGTTTGCTTGTCCCAGCATCTGACCCTCCTCTTTTCACAGCACGGGCTTGGGACCGGCCACGGCAGAGTTAAAAAATGTTGAAAACATTATTTATTTATTCATTTATTTGTTTGAGATCCTGAGGAATCCCAATGAGCTTTTCCAAAACCCTCCCTGACCGCAGTGGAAAATAGTTTTTACAGAGCTGGTGTGCTTGTCACAGCCTCTGACCCTCCTCTTTTCACAGCACGGGCTTGGGACCGGCCACGGCAGAGTTAAAAAAATGTTGAAAACATTATTTATTTATTGATTTATTTATTTGAGATCCTGAGGAATCCCAATGAGCTTTTCCAAGGCCCTCCCTGACCGCAGTAGCAAATAGTTTTTACAGAGCTGGTTTGCTTGTCCCAGCATCTGACCCTCCTCTTTTCACAGCATGGGCTTGGGACCGGCCACGGCAGAGTTAAAAAAATGTTGAAAACATTATTTATTTATTTATTCATTTATTTGTTTGAGATCCTGAGGAATCCCAATGAGCTTTTCCAAGGCCCTCCCTGACCGCAGTAGCAAATAGTTTTTACAGAGTTGGTTTGCTTGTCCCAGCATCTGGCCCTCCTCTTTTCACAGCACGGGCTTGGGACAGACCACGGCAGAGTTAAAAAAAATGTTGAAAACATTATTTATTTATTCATTTATTTGTTTGAGATCATGAGGAATCCCAATGAGCTTTTCCAAGGCCCTCCCTGACTGCACTAGCAAATAGTTTTTACAGAGCTGGTTTGCTTGTCCCAGCATCTGACCCTCCTCTTTTCACAGCACGGGCTTGGGACCAGCCACGGCAGAGTTAAAAAATGTTGAAAACATTATTTATTTATTTATTCATTTATTTGTTTGAGATCCTGAGGAATCCCAATGAGCTTTTCCAAGGCCCTCCCTGACCGCAGTAGCAAATAGTTTTTACAGAGCTGGTTTGCTTGTCCCAGCATCTGACCCTCCTCTTTTCACAGCACGGGCTTGGGACAGACCACGGCAGAATTAAAAAAAATGTTGAAAACATTATTTATTTATTCATTTATTTGTTTGAGATCATGAGGAATCCCAATGAGCTTTTCCAAGGCCCTCCCTGACTGCACTAGCAAATCGTTTTTACAGAGCTGGTTTGCTTGTCCCAGCATCTGACCCTCCTCTTTTCACAGCACGGGCTTAGGACCGGCCACGGCAGAGTTAAAAAATTTTGAAAACATTATTTATTTATTTATTCATTTATTTGTTTGAGATCCTGAGGAATCCCAATGAGCTTTTCCAAGGCCCTCCCTGACTGCAGTATCAAATAGTTTTTACAGAGCTGGTTTGCTTATCCCAGCATCTGACCCTCCTCTTTTCACAGCACGATCTTGGGACCGGCCATGGCAGAGTTAAAAAAATGTTGAAAACATTATTTATTTATTCATTTATTTGTTTGAGATCCTGAGGAATCCCAATGAGCTTTTCCAAGGCCCTCCCTGACCGCAGTAGCAAATAGTTTTTACAGAGCTGGTTTGCTTGTCCCAGCATCTGACCCTCCTCTATTCACAGCACGGGCTTGGGACCGGCCATGGCAGAGTTAAAAAATGTTGAAAACATTATTTATTTATTTATTCATTTATTTGTTTGAGATCCTGAGGAATCCCAATGAGCTTTTCCAAGGCCCTCCCTGACCGCAGTAGCAAATAGTTTTTACAGAGCTGGTTTCCTTGTCCCAGCATCTGACCCTCTTCTTTTCACAGCACGGGCTTGGGACCGGCCATGGCAGAGTTAAAAAATGTTGAAAACATTATTTATTTATTCATTTATTTGTTTGAGATCCTGAGGAATCCCAATGAGCTTTTCCAAGGCCCTCCCTGACCGCAGTAGCAAATAGTTTTTACAGAGCTGGTTTCCTTGTCCCAGCATCTGACCCTCCTCTTTTCACAGCACGGGCTTGGGACCGGCCACGGCAGAGTTAAAAAATGTTGAAAACATTATTTATTTATTTATTCATTTATTTGTTTGAGATCCTGAGGAATCCCAATGAGCTTTTCCAAGGCCCTCCCTGACTGCACTAGCAAATGGTTTTTACAGAGCTGGTTTGCTTGTCCCAGCATCTGACCCTCCTCTTTTCACAGCACGGGCTTGGGACCGGCCACGGCAGAGTTAAAAAATGTTGAAAACATTATTTATTTATTTATTCATTTATTTGTTTGAGATCCTGAGGAATCCCAATGAGCTTTTCCAAGGCCCTCCCTGACCGCAGTAGCAAATAGTTTTTACAGAGCTGGTTTGCTTGTCCCAGCATCTGACCCTCCTCTTTTCACAGCACGGGCTTGGGACCGGCCACGGCAGAGTTAAAAAATGTTGAAAACATTATTTATTTATTTAATAATTTATTTGTTTGAGATTCTGAGGAATCCCAATGAGCTTTTCCAAGGCCCTCCCTGACCACAGTAGCAAATAGTTTTTTTTACAGAGCTGGTTTGCTTGTCCCAGCATCTGACCCTCTTCTTTTCACAGCACGGGCTTGGGACCGGCCACGGCAGAGTTAAAAAAATGTTGAAAACATTATTTATTTATTCATTTATTTGTTTGAGATCCTGAGGAATCCCAATGAGCTTTTCCAAGGCCCTCCCTGACCGCAGTAGCAAATAGTTTTTACAGAGCTGGTTTGCTTGTCCCAGCATCTGACCCTCCTCTTTTCACAGCACGGGCTTGGGACCGGCCACGGCAGAGTTAAAAAAATGTTGAAAACATTATTTATTTATTTATTCATTTATTTGTTTGAGATCCTGAGGAATCCCAATGAGCTTTTCCAAGGCCCTCCCTGACTGCAGTATCAAATAGTTTTTACAGAGCTGGTTTGCTTATCCCAGCATCTGACCCTCCTCTTTTCACAGCACGGGCTTGGGACCGGCCACGGCAGAGTTAAAAAAATGTTGAAAACATTATTTATTCATTTATTAGTTTGAGATCCTGAGGAATCCCAATGAGCTTTTCCAAGGCCCTCCCTGACCGCAGTAGCAAATAGTTTTTACAGAGCTGGTTTGCTTGTCCCAGCATCTGACCCTCCTCTATTCACAGCACGGGCTTGGGACCGGCCATGGCAGAGTTAAAAAATGTTGAAAACATTATTTATTTATTCATTTATTTGTTTGAGATCCTGAGGAATCCCAATGAGCTTTTCCAAGGCCCTCCCTGACCGCAGTAGCAAATAGTTTTTACAGAGCTGGTTTCCTTGTCCCAGCATCTGACCCTCCTCTTTTCACAGCACGGGCTTGGGACCGGCCACGGCAGAGTTAAAAAATGTTGAAAACATTATTTATTTATTTATTCATTTATTTGTTTGAGATCCTGAGGAATCCCAATGAGCTTTTCCAAGGCCCTCCCTGACCGCAGTAGCAAATAGTTTTTACAGAGCTGGTTTGCTTGTCCCAGCATCTGACCCTCCTCTTTTCACAGCACGGGCTTGGGACAGACCACGGCAGAGTTAAAAAAAATGTTGAAAACATTATTTATTTATTCATTTATTTGTTTGAGATCATGAGGAATCCCAATGAGCTTTTCCAAGGCCCTCCCTGACTGCACTAGCAAATAGTTTTTACAGAGCTGGTTTGCTTGTCCCAGCATCTGACCCTCCTCTTTTCACAGCACGGGCTTGGGACCGGCCACGGCAGAGTTAAAAAATGTTGAAAACATTATTTATTTATTTATTTATTTATTCATTTATTTGTTTGAGATCCTGAGGAATCCCAATGAGCTTTTCCAAGGCCCTCCCTGACTGCAGTATCAAATAGTTTTTACAGAGCTGGTTTGCTTATCCCAGCATCTGACCCTCCTCTTTTCACAGCACGGGCTTGGGACCGGCCATGGCAGAGTTAAAAAAATGTTGAAAACATTATTTATTTATTCATTTATTTGTTTAAGATCCTGAGGAATCCCAATGAGCTTTTCCAAGGCCCTCCCTGACCGCAGTAGCAAATAGTTTTTACAGAGCTGGTTTGCTTGTCCCAGCATCTGACCCTCCTCTATTCACAGCACGGGCTTGGGACCGGTCATGGCAGAGTTAAAAAATGTTGAAAACATTATTTATTTATTTATTCATTTATTTGTTTGAGATCCTGAGGAATCCCAATGAGCTTTTCCAAGGCCCTCCCTGACCGCAGTAGCAAATAGTTTTTACAGAGCTGGTTTGCTTGTCCCAGCATCTGACCCTCCTCTATTCACAGCACGGGCTTGGGACCGGTTATGGCAGAGTTAAAAAATGTTGAAAACATTATTTATTTATTTATTCATTTATTTGTTTGAGATCCTGAGGAATCCCAATGAGCTTTTCCAAGGCCCTCCCTGACTGCAGTATCAAATAGTTTTTACAGAGCTGGTTTGCTTATCCCAGCATCTGACCCTCCTCTTTTCACAGCACGGGCTTGGGACCGGCCATGGCAGAGTTAAAAAAATGTTGAAAACATTATTTATTTATTCATTTATTTGTTTGAGATCCTGAGGAATCCCAATGAGCTTTTCCAAGGCCCTCCCTGACCGCAGTAGCAAATAATTTTTACAGAGCTGGTTTGCTTGTCCCAGCATCTGACCCTCCTCTATTCACAGCACGGGCTTGGGACCGGCCATGGCAGAGTTAAAAAATGTTGAAAACATTATTTATTTATTCATTTATTTGTTTGAGATCCTGAGGAATCCCAATGAGCTTTTCCAAGGCCCTCCCTGACCGCAGTAGCAAATAGTTTTTACAGAGCTGGTTTGCTTGTCCCAGCATCTGACCCTCCTCTTTTCACAGCACGGGCTTGGGACCGGCGACGGCAGAGTTAAAAAATGTTGAAAACATTATTTATTTATTTATTCATTTATTTGTTTGAGATTCTGAGGAATCCCAATGAGCTTTTCCAAGGCCCTCCCTGACCGCAGTAGCAAATAGTTTTTTTTAAAGAGCTGGTTTGCTTGTCCCAGCATCTGACCCTCTTCTTTTCACAGCACGGGCTTGGGACCGGCCACGGCAGAGTTAAAAAAATGTTGAAAACATTATTTATTTATTCATTTATTTGTTTGAGATCCTGAGGAATCCCAATGAGCTTTTCCAAGGCCCTCCCTGACCGCAGTAGCAAATAGTTTTTACAGAGCTGGTTTGCTTGTCCCAGCATCTGACCCTCCTCTTTTCACAGCACGGGCTTGGGACCGGCCACGGCAGAGTTAAAAAAATGTTGAAAACATTATTTATTTATTTATTCATTTATTTGTTTGAGATCCTGAGGAATCCCAATGAGCTTTTCCAAGGCCCTCCCTGACTGCAGTATCAAATAGTTTTTACAGAGCTGGTTTGCTTATCCCAGCATCTGACCCTCCTCTTTTCACAGCATGGGCTTGGGACCGGCCACGGCGGAGTTAAAAAAATGTTGAAAACATTATTTATTTATTCATTTATTTGTTTGAGATCCTGAGGAATCCCAATGAGCTTTTCCAAGGCCCTCCCTGACCGCAGTAGCAAATAGTTTTTACAGAGCTGGTTTGCTTGTCCCAGCATCTGACCCTCCTCTTTTCACAGCACGGGCTTGGGACCGGCGACGGCAGAGTTAAAAAATGTTGAAAACATTATTTATTTATTTATTCATTTATTTGTTTGAGATCCTGAGGAATCCCAATGAGCTTTTCCAAGGCCCTTCCTGACCTCAGTAGAAAATAGTTTTTACAGAGCTGGTTTGCTTGTCCCAGCATCTGACCCTCCTCTTTTCACAGCACAGGCTTGGGACCGGCCACAGCAGAGTTAAAAAAATGTTGAAAACATTATTTATTTATTCATTTATTTGTTTGAGATCCTGATGAATCCCAATGAGCTTTTCCAAGGCCCTCCCTGACCGCAGTAGCAAATAGTTTTTACAGAGCTGGTTTGCTTGTCCCAACATGTGACCCTCCTCTTTTCACAGCACGGGCTTGGGACCGGCCACGGCAGAGTTAAAAAATGTTGAAAACATTATTTATTTATTTATTCATTTATTTGTTTGAGATTCTGAGGAATCCCAATGAGCTTTTCCAAGGCCCTCCCTGACCGCAGTAGCAAATAGTTTTTTTTACAGAGCTGGTTTGCTTATCCCAGCATCTGACCCTCCTCTTTTCACAGCACGGGCTTGGGACCGGCCATGGCAGAGTTAAAAAAATGTTGAAAACATTATTTATTTATTCATTTATTTGTTTGAGATCCTGAGGAATCCCAATGAGCTTTTCCAAGGCCCTCCCTGACCGCAGTAGCAAATAGTTTTTACAGAGCTGGTTTGCTTATCCCAGCATCTGACCCTCCTCTTTTCACAGCACGGGCTTGGGACAGACCACGACAGAGTTAAAAAAAATGTTGAAAACATTATTTATTTATTCATTTATTTGTTTGAGATCATGAGGAACCCCAATGAGCTTTTCCAAGGCCCTCCCTGACTGCACTAGCAAATAGTTTTTACAGAGCTGGTTTGCTTATCCCAGCATCTGACCCTCCTCTTTTCACAGCACGGGCTTGGGACCGGCCATGGCAGAGTTAAAAAAATGTTGAAAACATTATTTATTTATTCATTTATTTGTTTGAGATCCTGAGGAATCCCAATGAGCTTTTCCAAGGCCCTCCCTGACCGCAGTAGCAAATAGTTTTTACAGAGCTGGTTTGCTTGTCCCAGCATCTGACCCTCCTCTATTCACAGCACAGGCTTGGGACCGGCCATGGCAGAGTTAAAAAATGTTGAAAACATTATTTATTTATTCATTTATTTGTTTGAGATCCTGAGGAATCCCAATGAGCTTTTCCAAGGCCCTCCCTGACCGCAGTAGCAAATAGTTTTTACAGAGCTGGTTTCCTTGTCCCAGCATCTGACCCTCCTCTTTTCACAGCACGGGCTTGGGACCGGCCACGGCAGAGTTAAAAAATGTTGAAAACATTATTTATTTATTTAATAATTTATTTGTTTGAGATTCTGAGGAATCCCAATGAGCTTTTCCAAGGCCCTCCCTGACCGCAGTAGCAAATAGTTTTTTTTACAGAGCTGGTTTGCTTGTCCCAGCATCTGACCCTCTTCTTTTCACAGCACGGGCTTGGGACCGGCCACGGCAGAGTTAAAAAAATGTTGAAAACATTATTTATTTATTCATTTATTTGTTTGAGATCCTGAGGAATCCCAATGAGCTTTTCCAAGGCCCTCCCTGACCGCAGTAGCAAATAGTTTTTACAGAGCTGGTTTGCTTGTCCCAGCATCTGACCCTCCTCTTTTCACAGCACGGGCTTGGGACCGGCCACGGCAGAGTTAAAAAAATGTTGAAAACATTATTTATTTATTTATTCATTTATTTGTTTGAGATCCTGAGGAATCCCAATGAGCTTTTCCAAGGCCCTCCCTGACTGCAGTATCAAATAGTTTTTACAGAGCTGGTTTGCTTATCCCAGCATCTGACCCTCCTCTTTTCACAGCACGGGCTTGGGACCGGCCACGGCAGAGTTAAAAAAATGTTGAAAACATTATTTATTCATTTATTTGTTTGAGATCCTGAGGAATCCCAATGAGCTTTTCCAAGGCCCTCCCTGACCGCAGTAGCAAATAGTTTTTACAGAGCTGGTTTGCTTGTCCCAGCATCTGACCCTCCTCTATTCACAGCACGGGCTTGGGACCGGCCATGGCAGAGTTAAAAAATGTTGAAAACATTATTTATTTATTCATTTATTTGTTTGAGATCCTGAGGAATCCCAATGAGCTTTTCCAAGGCCCTCCCTGACCGCAGTAGCAAATAGTTTTTACAGAGCTGGTTTCCTTGTCCCAGCATCTGACCCTCCTCTTTTCACAGCACAGGCTTGGGACCGGCCACGGCAGAGTTAAAAAATGTTGAAAACATTATTTATTTATTCATTTATTTGTTTGAGATCATGAGGAATCCCAATGAGCTTTTCCAAGGCCCTCCCTGACTGCACTAGCAAATAGTTTTTACAGAGCTGGTTTGCTTGTCCCAGCATCTGACCCTCCTCTTTTCACAGCACGGGCTTAGGACCGGCCACGGCAGAGTTAAAAAATGTTGAAAACATTATTTATTTATTTATTCATTTATTTGTTTGAGATCCTGAGGAATCCCAATGAGCTTTTCCAAGGCCCTCCCTGACTGCAGTATCAAATAGTTTTTACAGAGCTGGTTTGCTTATCCCAGCATCTGACCCTCCTCTTTTCACAGAACGATCTTGGGACCGGCCATGGAAGAGTTAAAAAAATGTTGAAAACATTATTTATTTATTCATTTATTTGTTTGAGATCCTGAGGAATCCCAATGAGCTTTTCCAAGGCCCTCCCTGACCGCAGTAGCAAATAGTTTTTACAGAGCTGGTTTGCTTGTCCCAGCATCTGACCCTCCTCTATTCACAGCACGGGCTTGGGACTGGCCATGGCAGAGTTAAAAAATGTTGAAAACATTATTTATTTATTTATTCATTTATTTGTTTGAGATCCTGAGGAATCCCAATGAGCTTTTCCAAGGCCCTCCCTGACCGCAGTAGCAAATAGTTTTTACAGAGCTGGTTTCCTTGTCCCAGCATCTGACCCTCCTCTTTTCACAGCACGGGCTTGGGACCGGCCACGGCAGAGTTAAAAAAATGTTGAAAACATTATTTATTTATTCATTTATTTGTTTGAGATCCTGAGGAATCCCAATGAGCTTTTCCAAGGCCCTCCCTGACCGCAGTAGAAAATCGTTTTTAAAGAGCTGGTTTGCTTGTCCCAACATCTGACCCTCCTCTTTTCACAGCACGGGCTTGGGACCGGCCACGGCAGAGTTAAAAAATGTTGAAAACATTATTTATTTATTTATTCATTTATTTGTTTGAGATTCTGAGGAATCCCAATGAGCTTTTCCAAGGCCCTCCCTGACCGCAGTAGCAAATAGTTTTTTTTACAGAGCTGGTTTGCTTGTCCCAGCATCTGACCCTCTTCTTTTCACAGCACGGGCTTGGGACCGGCCATGGCAGAGTTAAAAAATGTTGAAAACATTATTTATTTATTCATTTATTTGTTTGAGATCCTGAGGAATCCCAATGAGCTTTTCCAAGGCCCTCCCTGACCGCAGTAGCAAATAGTTTTTACAGAGCTGGTTTCCTTGTCCCAGCATCTGACCCTCCTCTTTTCACAGCACGGGCTTGGGACCGGCCACGGCAGAGTTAAAAAATGTTGAAAACATTATTTATTTATTTATTCATTTATTTGTTTGAGATCCTGAGGAATCCCAATGAGCTTTTCCAAGGCCCTCCCTGACTGCACTAGCAAATGGTTTTTACAGAGCTGGTTTGCTTGTCCCAGCATCTGACCCTCCTCTTTTCACAGCACGGGCTTGGGACCGGCCACGGCAGAGTTAAAAAATGTTGAAAACATTATTTATTTATTTATTCATTTATTTGTTTGAGATCCTGAGGAATCCCAATGAGCTTTTCCAAGGCCCTCCCTGACCGCAGTAGCAAATAGTTTTTACAGAGCTGGTTTGCTTGTCCCAGCATCTGACCCTCCTCTTTTCACAGCACGGGCTTGGGACCGGCCACGGCAGAGTTAAAAAATGTTGAAAACATTATTTATTTATTTAATAATTTATTTGTTTGAGATTCTGAGGAATCCCAATGAGCTTTTCCAAGGCCCTCCCTGACCACAGTAGCAAATAGTTTTTTTTACAGAGCTGGTTTGCTTGTCCCAGCATCTGACCCTCTTCTTTTCACAGCACGGGCTTGGGACCGGCCACGGCAGAGTTAAAAAAATGTTGAAAACATTATTTATTTATTCATTTATTTGTTTGAGATCCTGAGGAATCCCAATGAGCTTTTCCAAGGCCCTCCCTGACCGCAGTAGCAAATAGTTTTTACAGAGCTGGTTTGCTTGTCCCAGCATCTGACCCTCCTCTTTTCACAGCACGGGCTTGGGACCGGCCACGGCAGAGTTAAAAAAATGTTGAAAACATTATTTATTTATTTATTCATTTATTTGTTTGAGATCCTGAGGAATCCCAATGAGCTTTTCCAAGGCCCTCCCTGACTGCAGTATCAAATAGTTTTTACAGAGCTGGTTTGCTTATCCCAGCATCTGACCCTCCTCTTTTCACAGCACGGGCTTGGGACCGGCCACGGCAGAGTTAAAAAAATGTTGAAAACATTATTTATTCATTTATTAGTTTGAGATCCTGAGGAATCCCAATGAGCTTTTCCAAGGCCCTCCCTGACCGCAGTAGCAAATAGTTTTTACAGAGCTGGTTTGCTTGTCCCAGCATCTGACCCTCCTCTATTCACAGCACGGGCTTGGGACCGGCCATGGCAGAGTTAAAAAATGTTGAAAACATTATTTATTTATTCATTTATTTGTTTGAGATCCTGAGGAATCCCAATGAGCTTTTCCAAGGCCCTCCCTGACCACAGTAGCAAATAGTTTTTACAGAGCTGGTTTCCTTGTCCCAGCATCTGACCCTCCTCTTTTCACAGCACGGGCTTGGGACCGGCCACGGCAGAGTTAAAAAATGTTGAAAACATTATTTATTTATTTATTCATTTATTTGTTTGAGATCCTGAGGAATCCCAATGAGCTTTTCCAAGGCCCTCCCTGACCGCAGTAGCAAATAGTTTTTACAGAGCTGGTTTGCTTGTCCCAGCATCTGACCCTCCTCTTTTCACAGCACGGGCTTGGGACAGACCACGGCAGAGTTAAAAAAAATGTTGAAAACATTATTTATTTATTCATTTATTTGTTTGAGATCATGACGAATCCCAATGAGCTTTTCCAAGGCCCTCCCTGACTGCACTAGCAAATAGTTTTTACAGAGCTGGTTTGCTTGTCCCAGCATCTGACCCTCCTCTTTTCACAGCACGGGCTTGGGACCGGCCACGGCAGAGTTAAAAAATGTTGAAAACATTATTTATTTATTTATTTATTCATTTATTTGTTTGAGATCCTGAGGAATCCCAATGAGCTTTTCCAAGGCCCTCCCTGACTGCAGTATCAAATAGTTTTTACAGAGCTGGTTTGCTTATCCCAGCATCTGACCCTCCTCTTTTCACAGCACGGGCTTGGGACCGGCCATGGCAGAGTTAAAAAAATGTTGAAAACATTATTTATTTATTCATTTATTTGTTTAAGATCCTGAGGAATCCCAATGAGCTTTTCCAAGGCCCTCCCTGACCGCAGTAGCAAATAGTTTTTACAGAGCTGGTTTGCTTGTCCCAGCATCTGACCCTCCTCTATTCACAGCACGGGCTTGGGACCGGTCATGGCAGAGTTAAAAAATGTTGAAAACATTATTTATTTATTTATTCATTTATTTGTTTGAGATCCTGAGGAATCCCAATGACCTTTTCCAAGGCCCTCCCTGACCGCAGTAGCAAATAATTTTTACAGAGCTGGTTTCCTTGTCCCAGCATCTGACCCTCCTCTTTTCACAGCACGGGCTTGGGACCGGCCACGGCAGAGTTAAAAAATGTTGAAAACATTATTTATTTATTTAATAATTTATTTGTTTGAGATCCTGAGGAATCCCAATGAGCTTTTCCAAGGCCCTCCCTGACCGCAGTAGCAAATAGTTTTTACAGAGCTGGTTTGCTTGTCCCAGCATCTGACCCTCCTCTTTTCACAGCATGGGCTTGGGACCGGCCACGGCAGAGTTAAAAAAATGTTGAAAACATTATTTATTTATTCATTTATTTGTTTGAGATCCTGAGGAATCCCAATGAGCTTTTCCAAGGCCCTCCCTGACCGCAGTAGCAAATCGTTTTTACAGAGCTGGTTTGCTTGTCCCAACATCTGACCCTCCTCTTTTCACAGCACGGGCTTGGGACCGGCCACGGCAGAGTTAAAAAATGTTGAAAACATTATTTATTTATTTATTCATTTATTTGTTTGAGATTCTGAGGAATCCCAATGAGCTTTTCCAAGGCCCTCCCTGACCGCAGTAGCAAATTGTTTTTTTTACAGAGCTGGTTTGCTTGTCCCAGCATCTGACCCTCTTCTTTTCACAGCACGGGCTTGGGACCGGCCATGGCAGAGTTAAAAAATGTTGAAAACATTATTTATTTATTCATTTATTTGTTTGAGATCCTGAGGAATCCCAATGAGCTTTTCCAAAGCCCTCCCTGACCGCAGTAGCAAATAGTTTTTACAGAGCTGGTTTCCTTGTCCCAGCATCTGACCCTCCTCTTTTCACAGCACGGTCTTGGGACCGGCCACGGCAGAGTTAAAAAATGTTGAAAACATTATTTATTTATTTATTCATTTATTTGTTTGAGATCCTGAGGAATCCCAATGAGCTTTTCCAAGGCCCTCCCTGACTGCACTAGCAAATAGTTTTTACAGAGCTGGTTTGCTTGTCCCAGCATCTGACCCTCCTCTTTTCACAGCACGGGCTTGGGACCGGCCACGGCAGAGTTAAAAAATGTTGAAAACATTATTTATTTATTTATTCATTTATTTGTTTGAGATCCTGAGGAATCCCAATGAGCTTTTCCAAGGCCCTCCCTGACCGCAGTAGCAAATAGTTTTTACAGAGCTGGTTTGCTTGTCCCAGCATCTGACCCTCCTCTTTTCACAGCACGGGCTTGGGACCGGCCATGGCAGCGTTAAAAAAATGTTGAAAACATTATTTATTTATTCATTTATTTGTTTGAGATCCTGAGGAATCCCAATGAGCTTTTCCAAGGCCCTCCCTGACCGCAGTAGCAAATAGTTTTTACAGAGCTGGTTTGCTTGTCCCAGCATCTGACCCTCCTCTTTTCAGAGCACGGGCTTGGGACCGGCCACGGCAGAGTTAAAAAAATGTTGAAAACATTATTTATTTATTTATTCATTTATTTGTTTGAGATCCTGAGGAATCCCAATGAGCTTTTCCAAGGCCCTCCCTGACCGCAGTAGCAAATAGTTTTTACAGAGCTGGTTTGCTTGTCCCAGCATCTGACCCTCCTCTATTCACAGCACGGGCTTGGGACCGGCCATGGCAGAGTTAAAAAATGTTGAAAACATTATTTATTCATTTATTTGTTTGAGATCCTGAGGAATCCCAATGAGCTTTTCCAAGGCCCTCCCTGACCGCAGTAGCAAATAGTTTTTACAGAGCTGGTTTCCTTGTCCCAGCATCTGACCCTCCTCTTTTCACAGCACGGGCTTGGGACCGGCCACGGCAGAGTTAAAAAATGTTGAAAACATTATTTATTTATTTATTAATTTATTTGTTTGAGATCCTGAGGAATCCCAATGAGCTTTTCCAAGGCCCTCCCTGACCGCAGTAGCAAAAAGTTTTTTTTACAGAGCTGGTTTGCTTGTCCCAGCATCTGACCCTCTTCTTTTCACAGCACGGGCTTGGGACCGGACACGGCAGAGTTAAAAAAATGTTGAAAACATTATTTATTTATTCATTTATTTGTTTGAGATCCTGAGGAATCCCAATGAGCTTTTCCAAGGCCCTCCCTGACCGCAGTAGCAAATAGTTTTTACAGAGCTGGTTTGCTTGTCCCAGCATCTGACCCTCCTCTTTTCACAGCACGGGCTTGGGACCGGCCACGGCAGAGTTAAAAAAATGTTGAAAACATTATTTATTTATTTATTCATTTATTTGTTTGAGATCCTGAGGAATCCCAATGAGCTTTTCCAAGGCCCTCCCTGACTGCAGTATCAAATATTTTTTACAGAGCTGGTTTGCTTATCCCAGCATCTGACCCTCCTCTTTTCACAGCACGGGCTTGGGACCGGCCACGGCAGAGTTAAAAAAATGTTGAAAACATTATTTATTTATTCATTTATTTGTTTGAGATCCTGAGGAATCCCAATGAGCTTTTCCAAGGCCCTCCCTGACCGCAGTAGCAAATAGTTTTTACAGAGCTGGTTTGCTTGTCCCAGCATCTGACCCTCCTCTATTCACAGCACGGGCTTGGGACCGGCCATGGCAGAGTTAAAAAATGTTGAAAACATTATTTATTTATTCATTTATTTGTTTGAGATCCTGAGGAATCCCAATGAGCTTTTCCAAGGCCCTCCCTGACCGCAGTAGCAAATAGTTTTTACAGAGCTGGTTTCCTTGTCCCAGCATCTGACCCTCCTCTTTTCACAGCACGGGCTTGGGACCGGCCACGGCAGAGTTAAAAAATGTTGAAAACATTATTTATTTATTTATTAATTTATTTGTTTGAGATCCTGAGGAATCCCAATGAGCTTTTCCAAGGCCCTCCCTGACCGCAGTAGCAAATAGTTTTTACAGAGCTGGTTTGCTTGTCCCAGCATCTGACACTCCTCTTTTCACAGCACGGGCTTGGGACCGGCCACGGCAGAGTTAAAAATATGTTGAAAACATTATTTATTTATTTATTCATTTATTTGTTTGAGATCCTGAGGAATCCCAATTAGCTTTTCCAAGGCCCTCCCTGACCGCAGTAGCAAATAGTTTTTACAGAGCTGGTTTCCTTGTCCCAGCATCTGACCCTCCTCTTTTCACAGCACGGGCTTGGGACCGGCCACAGCAGAGTTAAAAACTGTTGAAAACATTATTTATTTATTTATTCATTTATTTGTTTGAGATCCTGAGGAATCCCAATGAGCTTTTCCAAGGCCCTCCCTGACCGCAGTAGCAAATAGTTTTTACAGAGCTGGTTTCCATGTCCCAGCATCTGACCCTCCTCTTTTCACAGCACGGGCTTGGGACCGGCCACGGCAGAGTTAAAAAATGTTGAAAACATTATTTATTTATTTAATAATTTATTTGTTTGAGATTCTGAGGAATCCCAATGAGCTTTTCCAAGGCCCTCCCTGACCGCAGTAGCAAATAGTTTTTTTTTACAGAGCTGGTTTGCTTGTCCCAGCATCTGACCCTCTTCTTTTCACAGCACGGGCTTGGGACCGGCCACGGCAGAGTTAAAAAAATGTTGAAAACATTATTTATTTATTCATTTATTTGTTTGAGATCCTGAGGAATCCCAATGAGCTTTTCCAAGGCCCTCCCTGACCGCAGTAGCAAATAGTTTTTACAGAGCTGGTTTGCTTGTCCCAGCATCTGACCCTCCTCTTTTCACAGCACGGGCTTGGGACCGGCCACGGCAGAGTTAAAAAAATGTTGAAAACATTATTTATTTATTTATTCATTTATTTGTTTGAGATCCTGAGGAATCCCAATGAGCTTTTCCAAGGCCCTCCCTGACTGCAGTATCAAATAGTTTTTACAGAGCTGGTTTGCTTATCCCAGCATCTGACCCTCCTCTTTTCACAGCACGGGCTTGGGACCGGCCACGGCAGAGTTAAAAAAATGTTGAAAACATTTTTTATTCATTTATTAGTTTGAGATCCTGAGGAATCCCAATGAGCTTTTCCAAGGCCCTCCCTGACCGCAGTAGCAAATAGTTTTTACAGAGCTGGTTTGCTTGTCCCAGCATCTGACCCTCCTCTATTCACAGCACGGGCTTGGGACCGGCCATGGCAGAGTTAAAAAATGTTGAAAACATTATTTATTTATTCATTTATTTGTTTGAGATCCTGAGGAATCCCAATGAGCTTTTCCAAGGCCCTCCCTGACCGCAGTAGCAAATAGTTTTTACAGAGCTGGTTTCCTTGTCCCAGCATCTGACCCTCTTCTTTTCACAGCACGGGCTTGGGACCGGCCACGGCAGAGTTAAAAAATGTTGAAAACATTATTTATTTATTTATTCATTTATTTGTTTGAGATCCTGAGGAATCCCAATGAGCTTTTCCAAGGCCCTCCCTGACCTCAGTAGCAAATAGTTTTTACAGAGCTGGTTTGCTTGTCCCAGCATCTGACCCTCCTCTTTTCACAGCACGGGCTTGGGACAGACCACGGCAGAGTTAAAAAAAATTTTGAAAACATTATTTATTTATTCATTTATTTGTTTGAGATCATGAGGAATCCCAATGAGCTTTTCCAAGGCCCTCCCTGACTGCACTAGCAAATAGTTTTTACAGAGCTGGTTTGCTTGTCCCAGCATCTGACCCTCCTCTTTTCACAGCACGGGCTTGGGACCGGCCACGGCAGAGTTAAAAAATGTTGAAAACATTATTTATTTATTTATTTATTCATTTATTTGTTTGAGATCCTGAGGAATCCCAATGAGCTTTTCCAAGGCCCTCCCTGACTGCAGTATCAAATAGTTTTTACAGAGCTGGTTTGCTTATCCCAGCATCTGACCCTCCTCTTTTCACAGCACGGGCTTGGGACCGGCCATGGCAGAGTTAAAAAAATGTTGAAAACATTATTTATTTATTCATTTATTTGTTTGAGATCCTGAGGAATCCCAATGAGCTTTTCCAAGGCCCTCCCTGACCGCAGTAGCAAATAGTTTTTACAGAGCTGGTTTGCTTGTCCCAGCATCTGACCCTCCTCTATTCACAGCACGGGCTTGGGACCGGCCATGGCAGAGTTAAAAAATGTTGAAAACATTATTTATTTATTTATTAATTTATTTGTTTGAGATCCTGAGGAATCCCAATGAGCTTTTCCAAGGCCCTCCCTGACCGCAGTAGCAAATAGTTTTTACAGAGCTGGTTTCCTTGTCCCAGCATCTGACCCTCCTCTTTTCACAGCACGGGCTTGGGACCGGCCACGGCAGAGTTAAAAAATGTTGAAAACATTATTTATTTATTTATTAATTTATTTGTTTGAGATCCTGAGGAATCCCAATGAGCTTTTCCAAGGCCCTCCCTGACCGCAGTAGCAAATAGTTTTTACAGAGCTGGTTTGCTTGTCCCAGCATCTGACACTCCTCTTTTCACAGCACGGGCTTGGGACCGGCCACGGCAGAGTTAAAAATATGTTGAAAACATTATTTATTTATTTATTCATTTATTTGTTTGAGATCCTGAGGAATCCCAATTAGCTTTTCCAAGGCCCTCCCTGACCGCAGTAGCAAATAGTTTTTACAGAGCTGGTTTCCTTGTCCCAGCATCTGACCCTCCTCTTTTCACAGCACGGGCTTGGGACCGGCCACAGCAGAGTTAAAAACTGTTGAAAACATTATTTATTTATTTATTCATTTATTTGTTTGAGATCCTGAGGAATCCCAATGAGCTTTTCCAAGGCCCTCCCTGACCGCAGTAGCAAATAGTTTTTACAGAGCTGGTTTCCATGTCCCAGCATCTGACCCTCCTCTTTTCACAGCACGGGCTTGGGACCGGCCACGGCAGAGTTAAAAAATGTTGAAAACATTATTTATTTATTTAATAATTTATTTGTTTGAGATTCTGAGGAATCCCAATGAGCTTTTCCAAGGCCCTCCCTGACCGCAGTAGCAAATAGTTTTTTTTTACAGAGCTGGTTTGCTTGTCCCAGCATCTGACCCTCTTCTTTTCACAGCACGGGCTTGGGACCGGCCACGGCAGAGTTAAAAAAATGTTGAAAACATTATTTATTTATTCATTTATTTGTTTGAGATCCTGAGGAATCCCAATGAGCTTTTCCAAGGCCCTCCCTGACCGCAGTAGCAAATAGTTTTTACAGAGCTGGTTTGCTTGTCCCAGCATCTGACCCTCCTCTTTTCACAGCACGGGCTTGGGACCGGCCACGGCAGAGTTAAAAAAATGTTGAAAACATTATTTATTTATTTATTCATTTATTTGTTTGAGATCCTGAGGAATCCCAATGAGCTTTTCCAAGGCCCTCCCTGACTGCAGTATCAAATAGTTTTTACAGAGCTGGTTTGCTTATCCCAGCATCTGACCCTCCTCTTTTCACAGCACGGGCTTGGGACCGGCCACGGCAGAGTTAAAAAAATGTTGAAAACATTTTTTATTCATTTATTAGTTTGAGATCCTGAGGAATCCCAATGAGCTTTTCCAAGGCCCTCCCTGACCGCAGTAGCAAATAGTTTTTACAGAGCTGGTTTGCTTGTCCCAGCATCTGACCCTCCTCTATTCACAGCACGGGCTTGGGACCGGCCATGGCAGAGTTAAAAAATGTTGAAAACATTATTTATTTATTCATTTATTTGTTTGAGATCCTGAGGAATCCCAATGAGCTTTTCCAAGGCCCTCCCTGACCGCAGTAGCAAATAGTTTTTACAGAGCTGGTTTCCTTGTCCCAGCATCTGACCCTCCTCTTTTCACAGCACGGGCTTGGGACCGGCCACGGCAGAGTTAAAAAATGTTGAAAACATTATTTATTTATTTATTCATTTATTTGTTTGAGATCCTGAGGAATCCCAATGAGCTTTTCCAAGGCCCTCCCTGACCTCAGTAGCAAATAGTTTTTACAGAGCTGGTTTGCTTGTCCCAGCATCTGACCCTCCTCTTTTCACAGCACGGGCTTGGGACAGACCACGGCAGAGTTAAAAAAAATTTTGAAAACATTATTTATTTATTCATTTATTTGTTTGAGATCATGAGTAATCCCAATGAGCTTTTCCAAGGCCCTCCCTGACTGCACTAGCAAATAGTTTTTACAGAGCTGGTTTGCTTGTCCCAGCATCTGACCCTCCTCTTTTCACAGCACGGGCTTGGGACCGGCCACGGCAGAGTTAAAAAATGTTGAAAACATTATTTATTTATTTATTTATTCATTTATTTGTTTGAGATCCTGAGGAATCCCAATGAGCTTTTCCAAGGCCCTCCCTGACTGCAGTATCAAATAGTTTTTACAGAGCTGGTTTGCTTATCCCAGCATCTGACCCTCCTCTTTTCACAGCACGGGCTTGGGACCGGCCATGGCAGAGTTAAAAAAATGTTGAAAACATTATTTATTTATTCATTTATTTGTTTGAGATCCTGAGGAATCCCAATGAGCTTTTCCAAGGCCCTCCCTGACCGCAGTAGCAAATAGTTTTTACAGAGCTGGTTTGCTTGTCCCAGCATCTGACCCTCCTCTATTCACAGCACGGGCTTGGGACCGGCCATGGCAGAGTTAAAAAATGTTGAAAACATTATTTATTTATTTATTCATTTATTTGTTTGAGATCCTGAGGAATCCCAATGAGCTTTTCCAAGGCCCTCCCTGACCGCAGTAGCAAATAATTTTTACAGAGCTGGTTTCCTTGTCCCAGCATCTGACCCTCCTCTTTTCACAGCACGGGCTTGGGACCGGCCACGGCAGAGTTAAAAAATGTTGAAAACATTATTTATTTATTTAATAATTTATTTGTTTGAGATCCTGAGGAATCCCAATGAGCTTTTCCAAGGCCCTCCCTGACCGCAGTAGCAAATAGTTTTTACAGAGCTGGTTTGCTTGTCCCAGCATCTGACCCTCCTCTTTTCACAGCATGGGCTTGGGACCGGCCACGGCAGAGTTAAAAAAATGTTGAAAACATTATTTATTTATTCATTTATTTGTTTGAGATCCTGAGGAATCCCAATGAGCTTTTCCAAGGCCCTCCCTGACCGCAGTAGCAAATCGTTTTTACAGAGCTGGTTTGCTTGTCCCAACATCTGACCCTCCTCTTTTCACAGCACGGGCTTGGGACCGGCCACGGCAGAGTTAAAAAATGTTGAAAACATTATTTATTTATTTATTCATCTATTTGTTTGAGATTCTGAGGAATCCCAATAAGCTTTTCCAAGGCCCTCCCTGACCACAGTAGCAAATAGTTTTTTTTACAGAGCTGGTTTGCTTGTCCCAGCATCTGACCCTCTTCTTTTCACAGCACGGGCTTGGGACCGGCCACGGCAGAGTTAAAAAATGTTGAAAACATTATTTATTTATTTTTTCATTTATTTGTTTGAGATCCTGAGGAATCCCAATGAGCTTTTCCAAGGCCCTCCCTGACCGCAGTAGCAAATAGTTTTTACAGAGCTGGTTTGCTTGTCCCAGCATCTGACCCTCCTCTTTTCACAGCACGGGCTTGGGACCGGCCATGGCAGCGTTAAAAAAATGTTGAAAACATTATTTATTTATTCATTTATTTGTTTGAGATCCTGAGGAATCGCAATGAGCTTTTCCAAGGCCCTCCCTGACCGCAGTAGCAAATAGTTTTTACAGAGCTGGTTTGCTTGTCCCAGCATCTGACCCTCCTCTATTCACAGCACCGGCTTGGGACCGGCCATGGCAGAGTTAAAAAATGTTGAAAACATTATTTATTTATTCATTTATTTGTTTGAGATCCTGAGGAATCCCAATGAGCTTTTCCAAGGCCCTCCCTGACCGCAGTAGCAAATAGTTTTTACAGAGCTGGTTTCCTTGTCCCAGCATCTGACCCTCCTCTTTTCACAGCACGGGCTTGGGACCGGCCACGGCAGAGTTAAAAAATGTTGAAAACATTATTTATTTATTTAATAATTTATTTGTTTGAGATCCTGAGGAATCCCAATGAGCTTTTCCAAGGCCCTCCCTGACCGCAGTAGCAAATAGTTTTTACAGAGCTGGTTTGCTTGTCCCAGCATCTGACCCTCCTCTTTTCACAGCACGGGCTTGGGACCGGCAACAGCAGAGTTAAAAAAATGTTGAAAACATTATTTATTTATTCATTTATTTGTTTGAGATCCTGAGGAATCCCAATGAGCTTTTCCAAGGCCCTCCCTGACCGCAGTAGCAAATAGTTTTTACAGAGCTGGTTTGCTTGTCCCAGCATCTGACCCTCCTCTTTTCACAGCACGGGCTTGGGACCTGCAGAGTTAAAAAAATGTTGAAAACATAATTTATTTATTTATTCATTTATTTGTTTGAGATCCTGAGGAATCCCAATGAGCTTTTCCAAGGCCCTCCCTGACCGCAGTAGCAAATAGTTTTTACAGAGCTGGTTTGCTTGTCCCAGCATCTGACCCTCCTCTATTCACAGCACGGGCTTGGGACCGGCCATGGCAGAGTTAAAAAATGTTGAAAACATTATTTATTCATTTATTTGTTTGAGATCCTGAGGAATCCCAATGAGCTTTTCCAAGGCCCTCCCTGACCGCAGTAGCAAATAGTTTTTACAGAGCTGGTTTCCTTGTCCCAGCATCTGACCCTCCTCTTTTCACAGCACAGGCTTGGGACCGGCCACGGCAGAGTTAAAAAATGTTGAAAACATTATTTATTTATTTATTCATTTATTTGTTTGAGATCCTGAGGAATCCCAATGAGCTTTTCCAAGGCCCTCCCTGACCGCAGTAGCAAATAGTTTTTACAGAGCTGGTTTGCTTGTCCCAGCATCTGACCCTCCTCTTTTCACAGCACGGGCTTGGGACAGACCACGGCAGAGTTAAAAAAAATGTTGAAAACATTATTTATTTATTCATTTATTTGTTTGAGATCATGAGGAATCCCAATGAGCTTTTCCAAGGCCCTCCCTGACTGCACTAGCAAATAGTTTTTACAGAGCTGGTTTGCTTGTCCCAGCATCTGACCCTCCTCTTTTCACAGCACGGGCTTGGGACCGGCCACGGCAGAGTTAAAAAATGTTGAAAACATTATTTATTTATTTATTCATTTATTTGTTTGAGATCCTGAGGAATCCCAATGAGCTTTTCCAAGGCCCTCCCTGACTGCACTAGCAAATAGTTTTTACAGAGCTGGTTTGCTTATCCCAGCATCTGACCCTCCTCTTTTCACAGCACGATCTTGGGACCGGCCATGGCAGAGTTAAAAAAATGTTGAAAACATTATTTATTTATTCATTTATTTGTTTGAGATCCTGAGGAATCCCAATGAGCTTTTCCAAGGCCCTCCCTGACCGCAGTAGCAAATAGTTTTTACAGAGCTGGTTTGCTTGTCCCAGCATCTGACCCTCCTCTATTCACAGCACGGGCTTGGGACCGGCCATGGCAGAGTTAAAAAATGTTGAAAACATTATTTATTTATTTATTCATTTATTTGTTTGAGATCCTGAGGAATCCCAATGAGCTTTTCCAAGGCCCTCCCTGACCGCAGTAGCAAATAGTTTTTACAGAGCTGGTTTCCTTGTCCCAGCATCTGACCCTCCTCTTTTCACAGCACGGGCTTGGGACCAGCCACGGCAGAGTTAAAAAAATGTTGAAAACATTATTTATTTATTCATTTAATTGTTTGAGATCCTGAGGAATCCCAATGAGCTTTTCCAAGGCCCTCCCTGACCGCAGTAGCAAATCGTTTTTAAAGAGCTGGTTTGCTTGTCCCAACATCTGACCCTCCTCTTTTCACAGCACGGGCTTGGGACCGGCCACGGCAGAGTTAAAAAATGTTGAAAACATTATTTATTTATTTATTCATTTATTTGTTTGAGATTCTGAGGAATCCCAATGAGCTTTTCCAAGGCCCTCCCTGACCGCAGTAGCAAATAGTTTTTTTTACAGAGCTGGTTTGCTTGTCCCAGCATCTGACCCTCTTCTTTTCACAGCACGGGCTTGGGACCGGCCATGGCAGAGTTAAAAAATGTTGAAAACATTATTTATTTATTCATTTATTTGTTTGAGATCCTGAGGAATCCCAATGAGCTTTTCCAAGGCCCTCCCTGACCGCAGTAGCAAATAGTTTTTACAGAGCTGGTTTCCTTGTCCCAGCATCTGACCCTCCTCTTTTCACAGCACGGGCTTGGGACCGGCCACGGCAGAGTTAAAAAATGTTGAAAACATTATTTATTTATTTATTCATTTATTTGTTTGAGATCCTGAGGAATCCCAATGAGCTTTTCCAAGGCCCTCCCTGACTGCACTAGCAAATGGTTTTTACAGAGCTGGTTTGCTTGTCCCAGCATCTGACCCTCCTCTATTCACAGCACAGGCTTGGGACCGGCCATGGCAGAGTTAAAAAATGTTGAAAACATTATTTATTTATTTATTTATTTGTTTGAGATCCTGAGGAATTCCAATGAGCTTTTCCAAGGCCCTCCCTGACCGCAGTAGCAAATAGTTTTTACAGAGCTGGTTTGCTTGTCCCAGCATCTGACCCTCCTCTATTCACAGCACAGGCTTGGGACCGGCCATGGCAGAGTTAAAAAATGTTGAAAACATTATTTATTTATTTAATAATTTATTTGTTTGAGATTCTGAGGAATCCCAATGAGCTTTTCCAAGGCCCTCCCTGACCACAGTAGCAAATAGTTTTTTTTACTGAGCTGGTTTGCTTGTCCCAGCATCTGACCCTCTTCTTTTCACAGCACGGGCTTGGGACCGGCCACAGCAGAGTTAAAAAAATGTTGAAAACATTATTTATTTATTCATTTATTTGTTTGAGATCCTGAGGAATCCCAATGAGCTTTTCCAAGGCCCTCCCTGACTGCAGTAGCAAATAGTTTTTACAGAGCTGGTTTGATTGTCCCAGTATCTGACCCTCCTCTTTTCACAGCACGGGCTTGGGACCGGCCACGGCAGAGTTAAAAAAATGTTGAAAACATTATTTATTTATTTATTCATTTATTTGTTTGAGATCCTGAGGAATCCCAATGAGCTTTTCCAAGGCCCTCCCTGACTGCAGTATCAAATAGTTTTTACAGAGCTGGTTTGCTTATCCCAGCATCTGACCCTCCTCTTTTCACAGCACGGGCTTGGGACCGGCCACGGCAGAGTTAAAAAAATGTTGAAAACATTATTTATTCATTTATTAGTTTGAGATCCTGAGGAATCCCAATGAGCTTTTCCAAGGCCCTCCCTGACCGCAGTAGCAAATAGTTTTTACAGAGCTGGTTTGCTTGTCCCAGCATCTGACCCTCCTCTATTCACAGCACGGGCTTGGGACCGGCCATGGCAGAGTTAAAAAATTTTGAAAACATTATTTATTTATTCATTTATTTGTTTGAGATCCTGAGGAATCCCAATGAGCTTTTCCAAGGCCCTCCCTGACCGCAGTAGCAAATAGTTTTTACAGAGCTGGTTTCCTTGTCCCAGCATCTGACCCTCCTCTTTTCACAGCACGGGCTTGGGACCGGCCACGGCAGAGTTAAAAAATGTTGAAAACATTATTTATTTATTTATTCATTTATTTGTTTGAGATCCTGAGGAATCCCAATGAGCTTTTCCAAGGCCCTCCCTGACCTCAGTAGCAAATAGTTTTTACAGAGCTGGTTTGCTTGTCCCAGCATCTGACCCTCCTCTTTTCACAGCACGGGCTTGGGACAGACCACGGCAGAGTTAAAAAAAATTTTGAAAACATTATTTATTTATTCATTTATTTGTTTGAGATCATGAGGAATCCCAATGAGCTTTTCCAAGGCCCTCCCTGACTGCACTAGCAAATAGTTTTTACAGAGCTGGTTTGCTTGTCCCAGCATCTGACCCTCCTCTTTTCACAGCACGGGCTTGGGACCGGCCACGGCAGAGTTAAAAAATGTTGAAAACATTATTTATTTATTTATTTATTCATTTATTTGTTTGAGATCCTGAGGAATCCCAATGAGCTTTTCCAAGGCCCTCCCTGACTGCAGTATCAAATAGTTTTTACAGAGCTGGTTTGCTTATCCCAGCATCTGACCCTCCTCTTTTCACAGCACGGGCTTGGGACCGGCCACGGCAGAGTTAAAAAATGTTGAAAACATTATTTATTTATTTATTTATTCATTTATTTGTTTGAGATTCTGAGGAATCCCAATGAGCTTTTCCAAGGCCCTCCCTGACCGCAGTAGCAAATAGTTTTTTTTACAGAGCTGGTTTGCTTGTCCCAGCATCTGACCCTCTTCTTTTCACAGCACGGGCTTGGGACCGGCCATGGCAGAGTTAAAAAATGTTGAAAACATTATTTATTTATTCATTTATTTGTTTGAGATCCTGAGGAATCCCAATGAGCTTTTCCAAGGCTCTCCCTGACCGCAGTAGCAAATAGTTTTTACAGAGCTGGTTTCCTTGTCCCAGCATCTGACCCTCCTCTTTTCACAGCACGGTCTTGGGACCGGCCACGGCAGAGTTAAAAAATGTTGAAAACATTATTTATTTATTTATTCATTTATTTGTTTGAGATCCTGAGGAATCCCAATAAGCTTTTCCAAGGCTCTCCCTGACTGCACTAGCAAATAGTTTTTACAGAGCTGGTTTGCTTGTCCCAGCATCTGACCCTCCTCTTTTCACAGCACGGGCTTGGGACCGGCCACGGCAGAGTTAAAAAATGTTGAAAACATTATTTATTTATTTTTTCATTTATTTGTTTGAGATCCTGAGGAATCCCAATGAGCTTTTCCAAGGCCCTCCCTGACCGCAGTAGCAAATAGTTTTTACAGAGCTGGTTTGCTTGTCCCAGCATCTGACCCTCCTCTTTTCACAGCACGGGCTTGGGACCGGCCATGGCAGCGTTAAAAAAATGTTGAAAACATTATTTATTTATTCATTTATTTGTTTGAGATCCTGAGGAATCGCAATGAGCTTTTCCAAGGCCCTCCCTGACCGCAGTAGCAAATAGTTTTTACAGAGCTGGTTTGCTTGTCCCAGCATCTGACCCTCCTCTATTCACAGCACCGGCTTGGGACCGGCCATGGCAGAGTTAAAAAATGTTGAAAACATTATTTATTTATTCATTTATTTGTTTGAGATCCTGAGGAATCCCAATGACCTTTTCCAAGGCCCTCCCTGACCGCAGTAGCAAATAGTTTTTACAGAGCTGGTTTCCTTGTCCCAGCATCTGACCCTCCTCTTTTCACAGCACGGGCTTGGGACCGGCCACGGCAGAGTTAAAAAATGTTGAAAACATTATTTATTTATTTAATAATTTATTTGTTTGAGATCCTGAGGAATCCCAATGAGCTTTTCCAAGGCCCTCCCTGACCGCAGTAGCAAATAGTTTTTACAGAGCTGGTTTGCTTGTCCCAGCATCTGACCCTCCTCTTTTCACAGCACGGGCTTGGGACCGGCCACAGCAGAGTTAAAAAAATGTTGAAAACATTATTTATTTATTCATTTATTTGTTTGAGATCCTGAGGAATCCCAATGAGCTTTTCCAAGGCCCTCCCTGACCGCAGTAGCAAATAGTTTTTACAGAGCTGGTTTCCTTGTCCCAGCATCTGACCCTCCTCTTTTCACAGCACGGGCTTGGGACCGGCCACGGCAGAGTTAAAAAATGTTGAAAACATTATTTATTTATTTATTCATTTATTTGTTTGAGATCCTGAGGAATCCCAATGAGCTTTTCCAAGGCCCTCCCTGACCTCAGTAGCAAATAGTTTTTACAGAGCTGGTTTGCTTGTCCCAGCATCTGACCCTCCTCTTTTCACAGCACGGGCTTGGGACAGACCACGGCAGAGTTAAAAAAAATTTTGAAAACATTATTTATTTATTCATTTATTTGTTTGAGATCATGAGGAATCCCAATGAGCTTTTCCAAGGCCCTCCCTGACTGCACTAGCAAATAGTTTTTACAGAGCTGGTTTGCTTGTCCCAGCATCTGACCCTCCTCTTTTCACAGCACGGGCTTGGGACCGGCCACGGCAGAGTTAAAAAATGTTGAAAACATTATTTATTTATTTATTTATTCATTTATTTGTTTGAGATCCTGAGGAATCCCAATGAGCTTTTCCAAGGCCCTCCCTGACTGCAGTATCAAATAGTTTTTACAGAGCTGGTTTGCTTATCCCAGCATCTGACCCTCCTCTTTTCACAGCACGGGCTTGGGACCGGCCATGGCAGAGTTAAAAAAATGTTGAAAACATTATTTATTTATTCATTTATTTGTTTGAGATCCTGAGGAATCCCAATGAGCTTTTCCAAGGCCCTCCCTGACCGCAGTAGCAAATAGTTTTTACAGAGCTGGTTTGCTTGTCCCAGCATCTGACCCTCCTCTATTCACAGCACGGGCTTGGGACCGGCCATGGCAGAGTTAAAAAATGTTGAAAACATTATTTATTTATTTATTCATTTATTTGTTTGAGATCCTGAGGAATCCCAATGAGCTTTTCCAAGGCCCTCCCTGACCGCAGTAGCAAATAATTTTTACAGAGCTGGTTTCCTTGTCCCAGCATCTGACCCTCCTCTTTTCACAGCACGGGCTTGGGACCGGCCACGGCAGAGTTAAAAAATGTTGAAAACATTATTTATTTATTTAATAATTTATTTGTTTGAGATCCTGAGGAATCCCAATGAGCTTTTCCAAGGCCCTCCCTGACCGCAGTAGCAAATAGTTTTTACAGAGCTGGTTTGCTTGTCCCAGCATCTGACCCTCCTCTTTTCACAGCATGGGCTTGGGACCGGCCACGGCAGAGTTAAAAAAATGTTGAAAACATTATTTATTTATTCATTTATTTGTTTGAGATCCTGAGGAATCCCAATGAGCTTTTCCAAGGCCCTCCCTGACCGCAGTAGCAAATCGTTTTTACAGAGCTGGTTTGCTTGTCCCAACATCTGACCCTCCTCTTTTCACAGCACGGGCTTGGGACCGGCCACGGCAGAGTTAAAAAATGTTGAAAACATTATTTATTTATTTATTCATCTATTTGTTTGAGATTCTGAGGAATCCCAATGAGCTTTTCCAAGGCCCTCCCTGACCGCAGTAGCAAATAGTTTTTTTTACAGAGCTGGTTTGCTTGTCCCAGCATCTGACCCTCTTCTTTTCACAGCACGGGCTTGGGACCGGCCATGGCAGAGTTAAAAAATGTTGAAAACATTATTTATTTATTCATTTATTTGTTTGAGATCCTGAGGAATCCCAATGAGCTTTTCCAAGGCTCTCCCTGACCGCAGTAGCAAATAGTTTTTACAGAGCTGGTTTCCTTGTCCCAGCATCTGACCCTCCTCTTTTCACAGCACGGTCTTGGGACCGGCCACGGCAGAGTTAAAAAATGTTGAAAACATTATTTATTTATTTATTCATTTATTTGTTTGAGATCCTGAGGAATCCCAATAAGCTTTTCCAAGGCTCTCCCTGACTGCACTAGCAAATAGTTTTTACAGAGCTGGTTTGCTTGTCCCAGCATCTGACCCTCCTCTTTTCACAGCACGGGCTTGGGACCGGCCACGGCAGAGTTAAAAAATGTTGAAAACATTATTTATTTATTTTTTCATTTATTTGTTTGAGATCCTGAGGAATCCCAATGAGCTTTTCCAAGGCCCTCCCTGACCGCAGTAGCAAATAGTTTTTACAGAGCTGGTTTGCTTGTCCCAGCATCTGACCCTCCTCTTTTCACAGCACGGGCTTGGGACCGGCCATGGCAGCGTTAAAAAAATGTTGAAAACATTATTTATTTATTCATTTATTTGTTTGAGATCCTGAGGAATCGCAATGAGCTTTTCCAAGGCCCTCCCTGACCGCAGTAGCAAATAGTTTTTACAGAGCTGGTTTGCTTGTCCCAGCATCTGACCCTCCTCTATTCACAGCACCGGCTTGGGACCGGCCATGGCAGAGTTAAAAAATGTTGAAAACATTATTTATTTATTCATTTATTTGTTTGAGATCCTGAGGAATCCCAATGAGCTTTTCCAAGGCCCTCCCTGACCGCAGTAGCAAATAGTTTTTACAGAGCTGGTTTCCTTGTCCCAGCATCTGACCCTCCTCTTTTCACAGCACGGGCTTGGGACCGGCCACGGCAGAGTTAAAAAATGTTGAAAACATTATTTATTTATTTAATAATTTATTTGTTTGAGATCCTGAGGAATCCCAATGAGCTTTTCCAAGGCCCTCCCTGACCGCAGTAGCAAATAGTTTTTACAGAGCTGGTTTGCTTGTCCCAGCATCTGACCCTCCTCTTTTCACAGCACGGGCTTGGGACCGGCCACAGCAGAGTTAAAAAAATGTTGAAAACATTATTTATTTATTCATTTATTTGTTTGAGATCCTGAGGAATCCCAATGAGCTTTTCCAAGGCCCTCCCTGACCGCAGTAGCAAATAGTTTTTACAGAGCTGGTTTGCTTGTCCCAGCATCTGACCCTCCTCTTTTCACAGCACGGGCTTGGGACCGGCCACGGCAGAGTTAAAAAAATGTTGAAAACATTATTTATTTATTTATTCATTTATTTGTTTGAGATCCTGAGGAATCCCAATGAGCTTTTCCAAGGCCCTCCCTGACCGCAGTAGCAAATAGTTTTTACAGAGCTGGTTTGCTTGTCCCAGCATCTGACCCTCCTCTATTCACAGCACGGGCTTGGGACCGGCCATGGCAGAGTTAAAAAATGTTGAAAACATTATTTATTCATTTATTTGTTTGAGATCCTGAGGAATCCCAATGAGCTTTTCCAAGGCCCTCCCTGACCGCAGTAGCAAATAGTTTTTACAGAGCTGGTTTCCTTGTCCCAGCATCTGACCCTCCTCTTTTCACAGCACAGGCTTGGGACCAGCCACGGCAGAGTTAAAAAATGTTGAAAACATTATTTATTTATTTATTCATTTATTTGTTTGAGATCCTGAGGAATCCCAATGAGCTTTTCCAAGGCCCTCCCTGACCGCAGTAGCAAATAGTTTTTACAGAGCTGGTTTGCTTGTCCCAGCATCTGACCCTCCTCTTTTCACAGCACGGGCTTGGGACAGACCACGGCAGAGTTAAAAAAAATGTTGAAAACATTATTTATTTATTCATTTATTTGTTTGAGATCATGAGGAATCCCAATGAGCTTTTCCAAGGCCCTCCCTGACTGCACTAGCAAATAGTTTTTACAGAGCTGGTTTGCTTGTCCCAGCATCTGACCCTCCTCTATTCACAGCACAGGCTTGGGACCGGCCATGGCAGAGTTAAAAAATGTTGAAAACATTATTTATTTATTTAATAATTTATTTGTTTGAGATTCTGAGGAATCCCAATGAGCTTTTCCAAGGCCCTCCCTGACAACAGTAGCAAATAGTTTTTTTTACAGAGCTGGTTTGCTTGTCCCAGCATCTGACCCTCTTCTTTTCACAGCACGGGCTTGGGACCGGCCACGGCAGAGTTAAAAAAATGTTGAAAACATTATTTATTTATTCATTTATTTGTTTGAGATCCTGAGGAATCCCAATGAGCTTTTCCAAGGCCCTCCCTGACCGCAGTAGCAAATAGTTTTTACAGAGCTGGTTTGCTTGTCCCAGTATCTGACCCTCCTCTTTTCACAGCACGGGCTTGGGACCGGCCACGGCAGAGTTAAAAAAATGTTGAAAACATTATTTATTTATTTATTCATTTATTTGTTTGAGATCCTGAGGAATCCCAATGACCTTTTCCAAGGCCCTCCCTGACTGCAGTATCAAATAGTTTTTACAGAGCTGGTTTGCTTATCCCAGCATCTGACCCTCCTCTTTTCACAGCACGGGCTTGGGACCGGCCACGGCAGAGTTAAAAAAATGTTGAAAACATTATTTATTCATTTATTAGTTTGAGATCCTGAGGAATCCCAATGAGCTTTTCCAAGGCCCTCCCTGACCGCAGTAGCAAATAGTTTTTACAGAGCTGGTTTGCTTGTCCCAGCATCTGACCCTCCTCTTTTCACAGCACGGGCTTGGGACAGGCCACGGCAGAGTTAAAAAATGTTGTAAACATTATTTATTTATTTATTCATTTATTTGTTTGAGATCCTGAGGAATCCCAATGAGCTTTTCCAAGGCCCTCCCTGACCGCAGTAGCAAATCGTTTTTACAGAGCTGGTTTGCTTGTCCCAGCATCTGACCCTCCTCTTTTCACAGCACGGGCTTGGGACAGACCACGGCAGAGTTAAAAAAAATGTTGAAAACATTATTTATTTATTCATTTATTTGTTTGAGATCATGAGGAATCCCAATGAGCTTTTCCAAGGCCCTCCCTGACTGCACTAGCAAATAGTTTTTACAGAGCTGGTTTGCTTATCCCAGCATCTGACCCTCCTCTTTTCACAGCACGGGCTTGGGACCGGCCATGGCAGAGTTAAAAAAATGTTGAAAACATTATTTATTTATTCATTTATTTGTTTGAGATCCTGAGGAATCCCAATGAGCTTTTCCAAGGCCCTCCCTGACCGCAGTAGCAAATAGTTTTTACAGAGCTGGTTTGCTTGTCCCAGCATCTGACCCTCCTCTATTCACAGCACGGGCTTGGGACCGGCCATGGCAGAGTTAAAAAATGTTAAAAACATTATTTATTTATTTATTTATTCATTTATTTGTTTGAGATCCTGAGGAATCCCAATGACCTTTTCCAAGGCCCTCCCTGACCGCAGTAGCAAATAATTTTTACAGAGCTGGTTTCCTTGTCCCAGCATCTGACCCTCCTCTTTTCACAGCACGGGCTTGGGACCGGCCACGGCAGAGTTAAAAAATGTTGAAAACATTATTTATTTATTTAATAATTTATTTGTTTGAGATCCTGAGAAATCCCAATGAGCTTTTCTCAGGCCCTCCCTGACCGCAGTAGCAAATAGTTTTTACAGAGCTGGTTTGCTTGTCCCAGCATCTGACCCTCCTCTTTTCACAGCATGGGCTTGGGACCGGCCACGGCAGAGTTAAAAAAATGTTGAAAACATTATTTATTTATTCATTTATTTGTTTGAGATCCTGAGGAATCCCAATGAGCTTTTCCAAGGCCCTCCCTGACCGCAGTAGCAAATAGTTTTTACAGAGCTGGTTTGCTTGTCCCAGCATCTGACCCTCCTCTATTCACAGCACGGGCTTGGGACCGGCCATGGCAGAGTTAAAAAATGTTGAAAACATTATTTATTTATTTATTTATTCATTTATTTGTTTGAGATCCTGAGGAATCCCAATGACCTTTTCCAAGGCCCTCCCTGACCGCAGTAGCAAATAATTTTTACAGAGCTGGTTTCCTTGTCCCAGCATCTGACCCTCCTCTTTTCACAGCACGGGCTTGGGACCGGCCACGGCAGAGTTAAAAAATGTTGAAAACATTATTTATTTATTTAATAATTTATTTGTTTGAGATCCTGAGAAATCCCAATGAGCTTTTCCAAGGCCCTCCCTGACCGCAGTAGCAAATAGTTTTTACAGAGCTGGTTTGCTTGTCCCAGCATCTGACCCTCCTCTTTTCACAGCATGGGCTTGGGACCGGCCACGGCAGAGTTAAAAAAATGTTGAAAACATTATTTATTTATTCATTTATTTGTTTGAGATCATGAGGAATCCCAATGAGCTTTTCCAAGGCCCTCCCTGACTGCACTAGCAAATAGTTTTTACAGAGCTGGTTTGCTTGTCCCAGCATCTGACCCTCCTCTTTTCATAGCACGGGCTTGGGACCGGCCACGGCAGAGTTAAAAAATGTTGAAAACATTATTTATTTATTTATTTATTCATTTATTTGTTTGAGATCCTGAGGAATCCCAATGAGCTTTTCCAAGGCCCTCCCTGACTGCAGTATCAAATAGTTTTTACAGAGCTGGTTTGCTTATCCCAGCATCTGACCCTCCTCTTTTCACAGCACGGGCTTGGGACCGGCCATGGCAGAGTTAAAAAAATGTTGAAAACATTATTTATTTATTCATTTATTTGTTTGAGATCCTGAGGAATCCCAATGAGCTTTTCCAAGGCCCTCCCTGACCGCAGTAGCAAATAGTTTTTACAGAGCTGGTTTGCTTGTCCCAGCATCTGACCCTCCTCTATTCACAGCACGGGCTTGGGACCGGCCATGGCAGAGTTAAAAAATGTTGAAAACATTATTTATTTATTTATTTATTCATTTATTTGTTTGAGATCCTGAGGAATCCCAATGACCTTTTCCAAGGCCCTCCCTGACCGCAGTAGCAAATAATTTTTACAGAGCTGGTTTCCTTGTCCCAGCATCTGACCCTCCTCTTTTCACAGCACGGGCTTGGGACCGGCCACGGCAGAGTTAAAAAATGTTGAAAACATTATTTATTTATTTAATAATTTATTTGTTTGAGATCCTGAGAAATCCCAATGAGCTTTTCCAAGGCCCTCCCTGACCGCAGTAGCAAATAGTTTTTACAGAGCTGGTTTGCTTGTCCCAGCATCTGACCCTCCTCTTTTCACAGCATGGGCTTGGGACCGGCCACGGCAGAGTTAAAAAAATGTTGAAAACATTATTTATTTATTCATTTATTTGTTTGAGATCCTGAGGAATCCCAATGAGCTTTTCCAAGGCCCTCCCTGACCGCAGTAGCAAATCGTTTTTACAGAGCTGGTTTGCTTGTCCCAACATCTGACCCTCCTCTTTTCACAGCACGGGCTTGGGACCGGCCACGGCAGAGTTAAAAAATGTTGAAAACATTATTTATTTATTTATTCATTTATTTGTTTGAGATTCTGAGGAATCCCAATGAGCTTTTCCAAGGCCCTCCCTGACCGCAGTAGCAAATTGTTTTTTTTACAGAGCTGGTTTGCTTGTCCCAGCATCTGACCCTCTTCTTTTCACAGCACGGGCTTGGGACCGGCCATGGCAGAGTTAAAAAATGTTGAAAACATTATTTATTTATTCATTTATTTGTTTGAGATCCTGAGGAATCCCAATGAGCTTTTCCAAGGCCCTCCCTGACCGCAGTAGCAAATAGTTTTTACAGAGCTGGTTTCCTTGTCCCAGCATCTGACCCTCCTCTTTTCACAGCACGGTCTTGGGACCGGCCACGGCAGAGTTAAAAAATGTTGAAAACATTATTTATTTATTTATTCATTTATTTGTTTGAGATCCTGAGGAATCCCAATGAGCGTTTCCAAGGCCCTCCCTGACTGCACTAGCAAATAGTTTTTACAGAGCTGGTTTGCTTGTCCCAGCATCTGACCCTCCTCTTTTCACAGCACGGGCTTGGGACCGGCCACGGCAGAGTTAAAAAATGTTGAAAACATTATTTATTTATTTATTCATTTATTTGTTTGAGATCCTGAGGAATCCCAATGAGCTTTTCCAAGGCCCTCCCTGACCGCAGTAGCAAATAGTTTTTACAGAGCTGGTTTGCTTGTCCCAGCATCTGACCCTCCTCTTTTCACAGCACGGGCTTGGGACCGGCCATGGCAGCGTTAAAAAAATGTTGAAAACATTATTTATTTATTCATTTATTTGTTTGAGATCCTGAGGAATCCCAATGAGCTTTTCCAAGGCCCTCCCTGACCGCAGTAGCAAATAGTTTTTACAGAGCTGGTTTGCTTGTCCCTGCATCTGACCCTCCTCTTTTCACAGCACGGGCTTGGGACCGGCCACGGCAGAGTTAAAAAAATGTTGAAAACATTATTTATTTATTCATTTATTTGTTTGAGATCCTGAGGAATCCCAATGAGCTTTTCCAAGGCCCTCCCTGACCGCAGTAGCAAATCGTTTTTACAGAGCTGGTTTGCTTGTCCCAACATCTGACCCTCCTCTTTTCACAGCACGGGCTTGGGACCGGCCACGGCAGAGTTAAAAAATGTTGAAAACATTATTTATTTATTTATTCATTTATTTGTTTGAGATTCTGAGGAATCCCAATGAGCTTTTCCAAGGCCCTCCCTGACCGCAGTAGCAAATAGTTTTTTTTACAGAGCTGGTTTGCTTGTCCCAGCATCTGACCCTCTTCTTTTCACAGCACGGGCTTGGGACCGGACACGGCAGAGTTAAAAAAATGTTGAAAACATTATTTATTTATTCATTTATTTGTTTGAGATCCTGAGGAATCCCAATGAGCTTTTCCAAGGCCCTCCCTGACCGCAGTAGCAAATAGTTTTTACAGAGCTGGTTTGCTTGTCCCAGCATCTGACCCTCCTCTTTTCACAGCACGGGCTTGGGACCGGCCACGGCAGAGTTAAAAAAATGTTGAAAACATTATTTATTTATTTATTCATTTATTTGTTTGAGATCCTGAGGAATCCCAATGAGCTTTTCCAAGGCCCTCCCTGACCGCAGTAGCAAATAGTTTTTACAGAGCTGGTTTGCTTGTCCCAGCATCTGACCCTCCTCTATTCACAGCACGGGCTTGGGACCGGCCATGGCAGAGTTAAAAAATGTTGAAAACATTATTTATTCATTTATTTGTTTGAGATCCTAAGGAATCCCAATGAGCTTTTCCAAGGCCCTCCCTGACCGCAGTAGCAAATAGTTTTTACAGAGCTGGTTTCCTTGTCCCAGCATCTGACCCTCCTCTTTTCACAGCACGGGCTTGGGACCGGCCACGGCAGAGTTAAAAAATGTTGAAAACATTATTTATTTATTTATTAATTTATTTGTTTGAGATCCTGAGGAATCCCAATGAGCTTTTCCAAGGCCCTCCCTGACCGCAGTAGCAAAAAGTTTTTTTTACAGAGCTGGTTTGCTTGTCCCAGCATCTGACCCTCTTCTTTTCACAGCACGGGCTTGGGACCGGACACGGCAGAGTTAAAAAAATGTTGAAAACATTATTTATTTATTCATTTATTTGTTTGAGATCCTGAGGAATCCCAATGAGCTTTTCCAAGGCCCTCCCTGACCGCAGTAGCAAATAGTTTCTACAGAGCTGGTTTGCTTGTCCCAGCATCTGACCCTCCTCTTTTCACAGCACGGGCTTGGGACCGGCCACGGCAGAGTTAAAAAAATGTTGAAAACATTATTTATTTATTTATTCATTTATTTGTTTGAGATCCTGAGGAATCCCAATGAGCTTTTCCAAGGCCCTCCCTGACTGCAGTATCAAATAGTTTTTACAGAGCTGGTTTGCTTATCCCAGCATCTGACCCTCCTCTTTTCACAGCACGGGCTTGGGACCGGCCACGGCAGAGTTAAAAAAATGTTGAAAACATTATTTATTTATTCATTTATTTGTTTGAGATCCTGAGGAATCCCAATGAGCTTTTCCAAGGCCCTCCCTCACCGCAGTAGCAAATAGTTTTTACAGAGCTGGTTTGCTTGTCCCAGCATCTGACCCTCCTCTATTCACAGCACGGGCTTGGGACCGGCCATGGCAGAGTTAAAAAATGTTGAAAACATTATTTATTTATTCATTTATTTGTTTGAGATCCTGAGGAATCCCAATGAGCTTTTCCAAGGCCCTCCCTGACCGCAGTAGCAAATAGTTTTTACAGAGCTGGTTTGCTTGTCCCAGCATCTGACCCTCCTCTTTTCACAGCACGGGCTTGGGACCGGCCACGGCAGAGTTAAAAAAATGTTGAAAACATTATTTATTTATTTATTCATTTATTTGTTTGAGATCCTGAGGAATCCCAATGAGCTTTTCCAAGGCCCTCCCTGACTGCACTAGCAAATGGTTTTTACAGAGCTGGTTTGCTTGTCCCAGCATCTGACCCTCCTCTATTCACAGCACAGGCTTGGGACCGGCCATGGCAGAGTTAAAAAATGTTGAAAACATTATTTATTTATTCATTTATTTGTTTGAGATCCTGAGGAATTCCAATGAGCTTTTCCAAGGCCCTCCCTGACCGCAGTAGCAAATAGTTTTTACAGAGCTGGTTTGCTTGTCCCAGCATCTGACCCTCCTCTATTCACAGCACGGGCTTGGGACCGGCCACGGCAGAGTTAAAAAATGTTGAAAACATTATTTATTTATTTAATAATTTATTTGTTTGAGATTCTGAGGAATCCCAATGAGCTTTTCCAAGGCCCTCCCTGACCGCAGTAGCAAATCGTTTTTTTTACAGAGCTGGTTTGCTTGTCCCAGCATCTGACCCTCTTCTTTTCACAGCACGGGCTTGGGACCGGCCACGGCAGAGTTAAAAAAATGTTGAAAACATTATTTATTTATTCATTTATTTGTTTGAGATCCTGAGGAATCCCAATGAGCTTTTCCAAGGCCCTCCCTGACCGCAGTAGCAAATAGTTTTTACAGAGCTGGTTTGCTTGTCCCAGCATCTGACCCTCCTCTTTTCACAGCACGGGCTTGGGACCGGCCACGGCAGAGTTAAAAAAATGTTGAAAACATTATTTATTTATTTATTCATTTATTTGTTTGAGATCCTGAGGAATCCCAATGAGCTTTTCCAAGGCCCTCCCTGACTGCAGTATCAAATAGTTTTTACAGAGCTGGTTTGCTTATCCCAGCATCTGACCCTCCTCTTTTCACAGCACGGGCTTGGGACCGGCCACGGCAGAGTTAAAAAAATGTTGAAAACATTATTTATTCATTTATTAGTTTGAGATCCTGAGGAATCCCAATGAGCTTTTCCAAGGCCCTCCCTGACCGCAGTAGCAAATAGTTTTTACAGAGCTGGTTTGCTTGTCCCAGCATCTGACCCTCCTCTATTCACAGCACGGGCTTGGGACCGGCCATGGCAGAGTTAAAAAATGTTGAAAACATTATTTATTTATTCATTTATTTGTTTGAGATCCTGAGGAATCCCAATGAGCTTTTCCAAGGCCCTCCCTGACCGCAGTAGCAAATCGTTTTTTTTACAGAGCTGGTTTGCTTGTCCCAGCATCTGACCCTCTTCTTTTCACAGCACGGGCTTGGGACCGGCCACGGCAGAGTTAAAAAAATGTTGAAAACATTATTTATTTATTCATTTATTTGTTTGAGATCCTGAGGAATCCCAATGAGCTTTTCCAAGGCCCTCCCTGACCGCAGTAGCAAATAGTTTTTACAGAGCTGGTTTGCTTGTCCCAGCATCTGACCCTCCTCTTTTCACAGCACGGGCTTGGGACCGGTTTGAGCTGGTTTGCTTGTCCCAGCATCTGACCCTCCTCTATTCACAGCACGGGCTTGGGACCGGCCACGGCAGAGTTAAAAAATGTTGAAAACATTATTTATTTATTTAATAATTTATTTGTTTGAGATCCTGAGGAATCCCAATGAGCTTTTCCAAGGCCCTCCCTGACCTCAGTAGCAAATAGTTTTTACAGAGCTGGTTTGCTTGTCCCAGCATCTGACCCTCCTCTTTTCACAGCACGGGCTTGGGACCGGCCACGGCAGAGTTAAAAAAAATTTTGAAAACATTATTTATTTATTCATTTATTTGTTTGAGATCATGAGGAATCCCAATGAGCTTTTCCAAGGCCCTCCCTGACTGCACTAGCAAATAGTTTTTACAGAGCTGGTTTGCTTGTCCCAGCATCTGACCCTCCTCTTTTCACAGCACGGGCTTGGGACCGGCCACGGCAGAGTTAAAAAATGTTGAAAACATTATTTATTTATTTATTTATTCATTTATTTGTTTGAGATCCTGAGGAATCCCAATGAGCTTTTCCAAGGCCCTCCCTGACTGCAGTATCAAATAGTTTTTACAGAGCTGGTTTGCTTATCCCAGCATCTGACCCTCCTCTTTTCACAGCACGGGCTTGGGACCGGCCATGGCAGAGTTAAAAAAATGTTGAAAACATTATTTATTTATTCATTTATTTGTTTGAGATCCTGAGGAATCCCAATGAGCTTTTCCAAGGCCCTCCCTGACCGCAGTAGCAAATAGTTTTTACAGAGCTGGTTTGCTTGTCCCAGCATCTGACCCTCCTCTTTTCACAGCACGGGCTTGGGACCGGCCACGGCAGAGTTAAAAAATGTTGAAAACATTATTTATTTATTTATTCATTTATTTGTTTGAGATTCTGAGGAATCCCAATGAGCTTTTCCAAGGCCCTCCCTGACCGCAGTAGCAAATAGTTTTTTTTACAGAGCTGGTTTGCTTGTCCCAGCATCTGACCCTCTTCTTTTCACAGCACGGGCTTGGGACTGGCCATGGCAGAGTTAAAAAATGTTGAAAACATTATTTATTTATTCATTTATTTGTTTGAGATCCTGAGGAATCCCAATGAGCTTTTCCAAGGCCCTCCCTGACCGCAGTAGCAAATAGTTTTCACAGAGCTGGTTTCCTTGTCCCAGCATCTGACCCTCCTCTTTTCACAGCACGGGCTTGGGACCGGCCACGGCAGAGTTAAAAAATGTTGAAAAAATTATTTATTTATTTATTCATTTATTTGTTTGAGATCCTGAGGAATCCCAATGAGCTTTTCCAAGGCCCTCCCTGACCGCAGTAGCAAATGGTTTTTACAGAGCTGGTTTGCTTGTCCCAGCATCTGACCCTCCTCTTTTCACAGCACGGGCTTGGGACCGGCCACGGCAGAGTTAAAAAATGTTGAAAAAATTATTTATTTATTTATTCATTTATTTGTTTGAGATCCTGAGGAATCCCAATGAGCTTTTCCAAGGCCCTCCCTGACCGCAGTAGCAAATAGTTTTTACAGAGCTGGTTTGCTTGTCCCAGCATCTGACCCTCCTCTATTCACAGCACAGGCTTGGGACCGGCCATGGCAGAGTTAAAAAATGTTGAAAACATTATTTATTTATTTATTTATTTGTTTGAGATCCTGAGGAATTCCAATGAGCTTTTCCAAGGCCCTCCCTGACCGCAGTAGCAAATAGTTTTTACAGAGCTGGTTTGCTTGTCCCAGCATCTGACCCTCCTCTATTCACAGCACAGGCTTGGGACCGGCCATGGCAGAGTTAAAAAATGTTGAAAACATTATTTATTTATTTAATAATTTATTTGTTTGAGATTCTGAGGAATCCCAATGAGCTTTTCCAAGGCCCTCCCTGACCACAGTAGCAAATAGTTTTTTTTACAGAGCTGGTTTGCTTGTCCCAGCATCTGACCCTCTTCTTTTCACAGCACGGGCTTGGGACCGGCCACGGCAGAGTTAAAAAAATGTTGAAAACATTATTTATTTATTCATTTATTTGTTTGAGATCCTGAGGAATCCCAATGAGCTTTTCCAAGGCCCTCCCTGACCGCAGTAGCAAATAGTTTTTACAGAGCTGGTTTGCTTGTCGCAGTATCTGACCCTCCTCTTTTCACAGCACGGGCTTGGGACCGGCCACGGCAGAGTTAAAAAAATGTTGAAAACATTGTTTATTTATTTATTCATTTATTTGTTTGAGATCCTGAGGAATCCCAATGAGCTTTTCCAAGGCCCTCCCTGACTGCAGTATCAAATAGTTTTTACAGAGCTGGTTTGCTTATCCCAGCATCTGACCCTCCTCTTTTCACAGCACGGGCTTGGGACCGGCCACGGCAGAGTTAAAAAAATGTTGAAAACATTATTTATTCATTTATTAGTTTGAGATCCTGAGGAATCCCAATGAGCTTTTCCAAGGCCCTCCCTGACCGCAGTAGCAAATAGTTTTTACAGAGCTGGTTTGCTTGTCCCAGCATCTGACCCTCCTCTATTCACAGCACGGGCTTGGGACCGGCCATGGCAGAGTTAAAAAATGTTGAAAACATTATTTATTTATTCATTTATTTGTTTGAGATCCTGAGGAATCCCAATGAGCTTTTCCAAGGCCCTCCCTGACCGCAGTAGCAAATAGTTTTTACAGAGCTGGTTTCCTTGTCCCAGCATCTGACCCTCCTCTTTTCACAGCACGGGCTTGGGACCGGCCACGGCAGAGTTAAAAAATGTTGAAAACATTATTTATTTATTTATTCATTTATTTGTTTGAGATCCTGAGGAATCCCAATGAGCTTTTCCAAGGCCCTCCCTGACCGCAGTAGCAAATCGTTTTTACAGAGCTGGTTTGCTTGTCCCAGCATCTGACCCTCCTCTTTTCACAGCACGGGCTTGGGACAGACCACGGCAGAGTTAAAAAAAATGTTGAAAACATTATTTATTTATTCATTTATTTGTTTGAGATCATGAGGAATCCCAATGAGCTTTTCCAAGGCCCTCCCTGACTGCACTAGCAAATAGTTTTTACAGAGCTGGTTTGCTTGTCCCAGCATCTGACCCTCCTCTTTTCATAGCACGGCCTTGGGACCGGCCACGGCAGAGTTAAAAAATGTTGAAAACATTATTTATTTATTTATTTATTCATTTATTTGTTTGAGATCCTGAGGAATCCCAATGAGCTTTTCCAAGGCCCTCCCTGACTGCAGTATCAAATAGTTTTTACAGAGCTGGTTTGCTTATCCCAGCATCTGACCCTCCTCTTTTCACAGCACGGGCTTGGGACCGGCCATGGCAGAGTTAAAAAAATGTTGAAAACATTATTTATTTATTCATTTATTTGTTTGAGATCCTGAGGAATCCCAATGAGCTTTTCCAAGGCCCTCCCTGACCGCAGTAGCAAATAGTTTTTACAGAGCTGGTTTGCTTGTCCCAGCATCTGACCCTCCTCTATTCACAGCACGGGCTTGGGACCGGCCATGGCAGAGTTAAAAAATGTTGAAAACATTATTTATTTATTTATTTATTCATTTATTTGTTTGAGATCCTGAGGAATCCCAATGACCTTTTCCAAGGCCCTCCCTGACCGCAGTAGCAAATAATTTTTACAGAGCTGGTTTCCTTGTCCCAGCATCTGACCCTCCTCTTTTCACAGCACGGGCTTGGGACCGGCCACGGCAGAGTTAAAAAATGTTGAAAACATTATTTATTTATTTAATAATTTATTTGTTTGAGATCCTGAGAATTCCCAATGAGCTTTTCCAAGGCCCTCCCTGACCGCAGTAGCAAATAGTTTTTACAGAGCTGGTTTGCTTGTCCCAGCATCTGACCCTCCTCTTTTCACAGCATGGGCTTGGGACCGGCCACGGCAGAGTTAAAAAAATGTTGAAAACATTATTTATTTATTCATTTATTTGTTTGAGATCCTGAGGAATCCCAATGAGCTTTTCCAAGGCCCTCCCTGACCGCAGTAGCAAATCGTTTTTACAGAGCTGGTTTGCTTGTCCCAACATCTGACCCTCCTCTTTTCACAGCACAGGCTTGGGACCGGCCACGGCAGAGTTAAAAAATGTTGAAAACATTATTTATTTATTTATTCATTTATTTGTTTGAGATTCTGAGGAATCCCAATGAGCTTTTCCAAGGCCCTCCCTGACCGCAGTAGCAAATTGTTTTTTTTACAGAGCTGGTTTGCTTGTCCCAGCATTTGACCCTCTTCTTTTCACAGCACGGGCTTGGGACCGGCCATGGCAGAGTTAAAAAATGTTGAAAACATTATTTATTTATTCATTTATTTGTTTGAGATCCTGAGGAATCCCAATGAGCTTTTCCAAGGCCCTCCCTGACCGCAGTAGCAAATAGTTTTTACAGAGCTGGTTTCCTTGTCCCAGCATCTGACCCTCCTCTTTTCACAGCACGGTCTTGGGACCGGCCACGGCAGAGTTAAAAAATGTTGAAAACATTATTTATTTATTTATTCATTTATTTGTTTGAGATCCTGAGGAATCCCAATGAGCGTTTCCAAGGCCCTCCCTGACTGCACTAGCAAATAGTTTTTACAGAGCTGGTTTGCTTGTCCCAGCATCTGACCCTCCTCTTTTCACAGCACGGGCTTGGGACCGGCCACGGCAGAGTTAAAAAATGTTGAAAACATTATTTATTTATTTATTCATTTATTTGTTTGAGATCCTGAGGAATCCCAATGAGCTTTTCCAAGGCCCTCCCTGACCGCAGTAGCAAATAGTTTTTACAGAGCTGGTTTGCTTGTCCCAGCATCTGACCCTCCTCTTTTCACAGCACGGGCTTGGGACCGGCCATGGCAGCGTTAAAAAAATGTTGAAAACATTATTTATTTATTCATTTATTTGTTTGAGATCCTGAGGAATCCCAATGAGCTTTTCCAAGGCCCTCCCTGACCGCAGTAGCAAATAGTTTTTACAGAGCTGGTTTGCTTGTCCCTGCATCTGACCCTCCTCTTTTCACAGCACGGGCTTGGGACCGGCCACGGCAGAGTTAAAAAAATGTTGAAAACATTATTTATTTATTCATTTATTTGTTTGAGATCCTGAGGAATCCCTATGAGCTTTTCCAAGGCCCTCCCTGACCGCAGTAGCAAATCGTTTTTACAGAGCTGGTTTGCTTGTCCCAACATCTGACCCTCCTCTTTTCACAGCACGGGCTTGGGACCGGCCACGGCAGAGTTAAAAAATGTTGAAAACATTATTTATTTATTTATTCATTTATTTGTTTGAGATTCTGAGGAATCCCAATGAGCTTTTCCAAGGCCCTCCCTGACCGCAGTAGCAAATAGTTTTTTTTACAGAGCTGGTTTGCTTGTCCCAGCATATGACCCTCTTCTTTTCACAGCACGGGCTTGGGACCGGACACGGCAGAGTTAAAAAAATGTTGAAAACATTATTTATTTATTCATTTATTTGTTTGAGATCCTGAGGAATCCCAATGAGCTTTTCCAAGGCCCTCCCTGACCGCAGTAGCAAATAGTTTTTACAGAGCTGGTTTGCTTGTCCCAGCATCTGACCCTCCTCTTTTCACAGCACGGGCTTGGGACCGGCCACGGCAGAGTTAAAAAAATGTTGAAAACATTATTTATTTATTTATTCATTTATTTGTTTGAGATCCTGAGGAATCCCAATGAGCTTTTCCAAGGCCCTCCCTGACCGCAGTAGCAAATAGTTTTTACAGAGCTGGTTTGCTTGTCCCAGCATCTGACCCTCCTCTATTCACAGCACGGGCTTGGGACCGGCCATGGCAGAGTTAAAAAATGTTGAAAACATTATTTATTCATTTATTTGTTTGAGATCCTGAGGAATCCCAATGAGCTTTTCCAAGGCCCTCCCTGACCGCAGTAGCAAAAAGTTTTTTTTACAGAGCTGGTTTGCTTGTCCCAGCATCTGACCCTCTTCTTTTCACAGCACGGGCTTGGGACCGGACACGGCAGAGTTAAAAAAATGTTGAAAACATTATTTATTTATTCATTTATTTGTTTGAGATCCTGAGGAATCCCAATGAGCTTTTCCAAGGCCCTCCCTGACCGCAGTAGCAAATAGTTTCTACAGAGCTGGTTTGCTTGTCCCAGCATCTGACCCTCCTCTTTTCACAGCACGGGCTTGGGACCGGCCACGGCAGAGTTAAAAAAATGTTGAAAACATTATTTATTTATTTATTCATTTATTTGTTTGAGATCCTGAGGAATCCCAATGAGCTTTTCCAAGGCCCTCCCTGACTGCAGTATCAAATAGTTTTTACAGAGCTGGTTTGCTTATCCCAGCATCTGACCCTCCTCTTTTCACAGCATGGGCTTGGGACCGGCCACGACAGAGTTAAAAAAATGTTGAAAACATTATTTATTTATTCATTTATTTGTTTGAGATCCTGAGGAATCCCAATGAGCTTTTCCAAGGCCCTCCCTGACCGCAGTAGCAAATAGTTTTTACAGAGCTGGTTTGCTTGTCCCAGCATCTGACCCTCCTCTATTCACAGCACGGGCTTGGGACCGGCCATGGCAGAGTTAAAAAATGTTGAAAACATTATTTATTTATTCATTTATTTGTTTGAGATCCTGAGGAATCCCAATGAGCTTTTCCAAGGCCCTCCCTGACCGCAGTAGCAAATAGTTTTTACAGAGCTGGTTTCCTTGTCCCAGCATCTGACCCTCCTCTTTTCACAGCACGGGCTTGGGACCGGCCACGGCAGAGTTAAAAAATGTTGAAAACATTATTTATTTATTTATTAATTTATTTGTTTGAGATCCTGAGGAATCCCAATGAGCTTTTCCAAGGCCCTCCCTGACTGCAGTAGCAAATAGTTTTTACAGAGCTGGTTTGCTTGTCCCAGCATCTGACCCTCCTCTTTTCACAGCACGGGCTTGGGACCGGCCACGGCAGAGTTAAAAAAATGTTGAAAACATTATTTATTTATTTATTCATTTATTTGTTTGAGATCCTGAGGAATCCCAATGAGCTTTTCCAAGGCCCTCCCTGACCGCAGTAGCAAATAGTTTTTACAGAGCTGGTTTCCTTGTCCCAGCATCTGACCCTCCTCTTTTCACAGCATTGGCTTGGGACCGGCCACGGCAGAGTTAAAAACTGTTGAAAACATTATTTATTTATTTATTCATTTATTTGTTTGAGATCCTGAGGAATCCCAATGAGCTTTTCCAAGGCCCTCCCTGACTGCACTAGCAAATGGTTTTTACAGAGCTGGTTTGCTTGTCCCAGCATCTGACCCTCCTCTATTCACAGCACAGGCTTGGGACCGGCCATGGCAGAGTTAAAAAATGTTGAAAACATTATTTATTTATTCATTTATTTGTTTGAGATCCTGAGGAATTCCAATGAGCTTTTCCAAGGCCCTCCCTGACCGCAGTAGCAAATAGTTTTTACAGAGCTGGTTTCCTTGTCCCAGCATCTGACCCTCCTCTTTTCACAGCATGGGCTTGGGACCGGCCATGGCAGAGTTAAAAAATGTTGAAAACATTATTTATTTATTTATTTAATAATTTATTTGTTTGAGATTCTGAGGAATCCCAATGAGCTTTTCCAAGGCCCTCCCTGACCGCAGTAGCAAATAGTTTTTTTTACAGAGCTGGTTTGCTTGTCCCAGCATCTGACCCTCTTCTTTTCACAGCACGGGCTTGGGACCGGCCACGGCAGAGTTAAAAAAATGTTGAAAACATTATTTATTTATTCATTTATTTGTTTGAGATCCTGAGGAATCCCAATGAGCTTTTCCAAGGCCCTCCCTGACCGCAGTAGCAAATAGTTTTTACAGAGCTGGTTTGCTTATCCCAGCATCTGACCCTCCTCTTTTCACAGCACGGGATGGGACCGGCCACGGCAGAGTTAAAAAAATGTTGAAAACATTATTTATTTATTTATTCATTTATTTGTTTGAGATCCTGAGGAATCCCAATGAGCTTTTCCAAGGCCCTCCCTGACTGCAGTATCAAATAGTTTTTACAGAGCTGGTTTGCTTATCCCAGCATCTGACCCTCCTCTTTTCACAGCACGGGCTTGGGACCGGCCACGGCAGAATTAAAAAAATGTTGAAAACATTATTTATTCATTTATTAGTTTGAGATCCTGAGGAATCCCAATGAGCTTTTCCAAGGCCCTCCTTGACCGCAGTAGCAAATCGTTTTTACAGAGCTGGTTTGCTTGTCCCAGCATCTGACCCTCCTCTATTCACAGCACGGGCTTGGGACCGGCCATGGCAGAGTTAAAAAATGTTGAAAACATTATTTATTTATTCATTTATTTGTTTGAGATCCTGAGGAATCCCAATGAGCTTTTCCAAGGCCCTCCCTGACCGCAGTAGCAAATAGTTTTTACAGAGCTGGTTTCCTTGTCCCAGCATCTGACCCTCCTCTTTTCACAGCACGGGCTTGGGACCGGCCACGGCAGAGTTAAAAAATGTTGAAAACATTATTTATTATTTATTCATTTATTTGTTTGAGATCCTGAGGAATCCCAATGAGCTTTTCCAAGGCCCTCCCTGACCTCAGTAGCAAATAGATTTTACAGAGCTGGTTTGCTTGTCCCAGCATCTGACCCTCCTCTTTTCACAGCACGGGCTTGGGACAGACCACGGCAGAGTTAAAAAAAAATTTGAAAACATTATTTATTTATTCATTTATTTGTTTGAGATCATGAGGAATCCCAATGAGCTTTTCCAAGGCCCTCCCTGACTGCACTAGCAAATAGTTTTTACAGAGCTGGTTTGCTTGTCCCAGCATCTGACCCTCCTCTTTTCACAGCACGGGCTTGGGACCGGCCACGGCAGAGTTAAAAATGTTGAAAACATTATTTATTTATTTATTTATTCATTTATTTGTTTGAGATCCTGAGGAATCCCAATGAGCTTTTCCAAGGCCCTCCCTGACTGCAGTATCAAATAGTTTTTACAGAGCTGGTTTGCTTATCCCAGCATCTGACCCTCCTCTTTTCACAGCACGGGCTTGGGACCGGCCATGGCAGAGTTAAAAAAATGTTGAAAACATTATTTATTTATTCATTTATTTGTTTGAGATCCTGAGGAATCCCAATGAGCTTTTCCAAGGCCCTCCCTGACCGCAGTAGCAAATAGTTTTTACAGAGCTGGTTTGCTTGTCCCAGCATCTGACCCTCCTCTTTTCACAGCACGGGCTTGGGACCGGCCACGGCAGAGTTAAAAAATGTTGAAAACATTATTTATTTATTTATTAATTTATTTGTTTGAGATCCTGAGGAATCCCAATGAGCTTTTCCAAGGCCCTCCCTGACCGCAGTAGCAAATAGTTTTTACAGAGCTGGTTTGCTTGTCCCAGCATCTGACCCTCCTCTTTTCACAGCACGGGCTTGGGACCGGCCACGGCAGAGTTAAAAATATGTTGAAAACATTATTTATTTATTTATTCATTTATTTGTTTGAGATCCTGAGGAATCCCAATGAGCTTTTCCAAGGCCCTCCCTGACCGCAGTAGCAAATAGTTTTTACAGAGCTGGTTTCCTTGTCCCAGCATCTGACCCTCCTCTTTTCACAGCACGGGCTTGGGACCGGCCACGGCAGAGTTAAAAACTGTTGAAAACATTATTTATTTATTTATTCATTTATTTGTTTGAGATCCTGAGGAATCCCAATGAGCTTTTCCAAGGCCCTCCCTGACTGCACTAGCAAATGGTTTTTACAGAGCTGGTTTGCTTGTCCCAGCATCTGACCCTCCTCTATTCACAGCACAGGCTTGGGACCGGCCATGGCAGAGTTAAAAAATGTTAAAACCTTATTTATTTATTCATTTATTTGTTTGAGATCCTGAGGAATTCCAATGAGCTTTTCCAAGGCCCTCCCTGACCGCAGTAGCAAATAGTTTTTACAGAGCTGGTTTCCTTGTCCCAGCATCTGACCCTCCTCTTTTCACAGCACGGGCTTGGGACCGGCCACGGCAGAGTTAAAAAATGTTGAAAACATTATTTATTTATTTAATAATTTATTTGTTTGAGATTCTGAGGAATCCCAATGAGCTTTTCCAAGGCCCTCCCTGACCGCAGTAGCAAATAGTTTTTTTTACAGAGCTGGTTTGCTTGTCCCAGCATCTGACCCTCTTCTTTTCACAGCACGGGCTTGGGACCGGCCACGGCAGAGTTAAAAAAATGTTGAAAACATTATTTATTTATTCATTTATTTGTTTGAGATCCTGAGGAATCCCAATGAGCTTTTCCAAGGCCCTCCCTGACCGCAGTAGCAAATAGTTTTTACAGAGCTGGTTTGCTTGTCCCAGCATCTGACCCTCCTCTTTTCACAGCACGGGATGGGACCGGCCACGGCAGAGTTAAAAAAATGTTGAAAACATTATTTATTTATTTATTCATTTATTTGTTTGAGATCCTGAGGAATCCCAATGAGCTTTTCCAAGGCCCTCCCTGACTGCAGTATCAAATAGTTTTTACAGAGCTGGTTTGCTTATCCCAGCATCTGACCCTCCTCTTTTCACAGCACGGGCTTGGGACCGGCCACGGCAGAGTTAAAAAAATGTTGAAAACATTATTTATTCATTTATTAGTTTGAGATCCTGAGGAATCCCAATGAGCTTTTCCAAGGCCCTCCCTGACCGCAGTAGCAAATAGTTTTTACAGAGCTGGTTTGCTTGTCCCAGCATCTGACCCTCCTCTATTCACAGCACGGGCTTGGGACCGGCCATGGCAGAGTTAAAAAATGTTGAAAACATTATTTATTTATTCATTTATTTGTTTGAGATCCTGAGGAATCCCAATGAGCTTTTCCAAGGCCCTCCCTGACCGCAGTAGCAAATAGTTTTTACAGAGCTGGTTTCCTTGTCCCAGCATCTGACCCTCCTCTTTTCACAGCACGGGCTTGGGACCGGCCACGGCAGAGTTAAAAAATGTTGAAAACATTATTTATTTATTTATTCATTTATTTGTTTGAGATCCTGAGGAATCCCAATGAGCTTTTCCAAGGCCCTCCCTGACCTCAGTAGCAAATAGTTTTTACAGAGCTGGTTTGCTTGTCCCAGCATCTGACCCTCCTCTTTTCACAGCACGGGCTTGGGACAGACCAGGGCAGAGTTAAAAAAAATTTTGAAAACATTATTTATTTATTCATTTATTTGTTTGAGATCATGAGGAATCCCAATGAGCTTTTCCAAGGCCCTCCCTGACTGCACTAGCAAATAGTTTTTACAGAGCTGGTTTGCTTGTCCCAGCATCTGACCCTCCTCTTTTCACAGCACGGGCTTGGGACCGGCCACGGCAGAGTTAAAAAATGTTGAAAACATTATTTATTTATTTATTTATTCATTTATTTGTTTGAGATCCTAAAGGAATCCCAATGAGCTTTTCCAAGGCCCTCCCTGACTGCAGTATCAAATAGTTTTTACAGAGCTGGTTTGCTTATCCCAGCATCTGACCCTCCTCTTTTCACAGCACGGGCTTGGGACCGGCCATGGCAGAGTTAAAAAAATGTTGAAAACATTATTTATTTATTCATTTATTTGTTTGAGATCCTGAGGAATCCCAATGAGCTTTTCCAAGGCCCTCCCTGACCGCAGTAGCAAATAGTTTTTACAGAGCTGGTTTGCTTGTCCCAGCATCTGACCCTCCTCTATTCACAGCACGGGCTTGGGACCGGCCATGGCAGAGTTAAAAAATGTTGAAAACATTATTTATTTATTTATTCATTTATTTGTTTGAGATCCTGAGGAATCCCAATGAGCTTTTCCAAGGCCCTCCCTGACCGCAGTAGCAAATAATTTTTACAGAGCTGGTTTCCTTGTCCCAGCATCTGACCCTCCTCTTTTCACAGCACGGGCTTGGGACCGGCCACGGCAGAGTTAAAAAATGTTGAAAACATTATTTATTTATTTAATAATTTATTTGTTTGAGATCCTGAGGAATCCCAATGAGCTTTTCCAAGGCCCTCCCTGACCGCAGTAGCAAATAGTTTTTACAGAGCTGGTTTGCTTGTCCCAGCATCTGACCCTCCTCTTTTCACAGCATGGGCTTGGGACCGGCCACGGCAGAGTTAAAAAAATGTTGAAAACATTATTTATTTATTCATTTATTTGTTTGAGATCCTGAGGAATCCCAATGAGCTTTTCCAAGGCCCTCCCTGACCGCAGTAGCAAATCGTTTTTATAGAGCTGGTTTGCTTGTCCCAACATCTGACCCTCCTCTTTTCACAGCACGGGCTTGGGACCGGCCACGGCAGAGTTAAAAAATGTTGAAAACATTATTTATTTATTTATTCATTTATTTGTTTGAGATTCTGAGGAATCCCAATGAGCTTTTCCAAGGCCCTCCCTGACCGCAGTAGCAAATAGTTTTTTTTTACAGAGCTGGTTTGCTTGTCCCAGCATCTGACCCTCTTCTTTTCACAGCACGGGCTTGGGACCGGCCATGGCAGAGTTAAAAAATGTTGAAAACATTATTTATTTATTCATTTATTTGTTTGAGATCCTGAGGAATCCCAATGAGCTTTTCCAAGGCTCTCCCTGACCGCAGTAGCAAATAGTTTTTACAGAGCTGGTTTCCTTGTCCCAGCATCTGACCCTCCTCTTTTCACAGCACGGTCTTGGGACCGGCCACGGCAGAGTTAAAAAATGTTGAAAACATTATTTATTTATTTATTCATTTATTTGTTTGAGATCCTGAGGAATCCCAATAAGCTTTTCCAAGGACCTCCCTGACTGCACTAGCAAATAGTTTTTACAGAGCTGGTTTGCTTGTCCCAGCATCTGACCCTCCTCTTTTCACAGCACGGGCTTGGGACCGGCCACGGCAGAGTTAAAAAATGTTGAAAACATTATTTATTTATTTTTTCATTTATTTGTTTGAGATCCTGAGGAATCCCAATGAGCTTTTCCAAGGCCCTCCCTGACCGCAGTAGCAAATAGTTTTTACAGAGCTGGTTTGCTTGTCCCAGCATCTGACCCTCCTCTTTTCACAGCACGGGCTTGGGACCGGCCATGGCAGCGTTAAAAAAATGTTGAAAACATTATTTATTTATTCATTTATTTGTTTGAGATCCTGAGGAATCCCAATGAGCTTTTCCAAGGCCCTCCCTGACCGCAGTAGCAAATAGTTTTTACAGAGCTTGTTTGCTTGTCCCAGCATCTGACCCTCCTCTATTCACAGCACCGGCTTGGGACCGGCCATGGCAGAGTTAAAAAATGTTGAAAACATTATTTATTTATTCATTTATTTGTTTGAGATCCTGAGGAATCCCAATGAGCTTTTCCAAGGCCCTCCCTGACCGCAGTAGCAAATAGTTTTTACAGAGCTGGTTTCCTTGTCCCAGCATCTGACCCTCCTCTTTTCACAGCACGGGCTTGGGACCGGCCACGGCAGAGTTAAAAAATGTTGAAAACATTATTTATTTATTTAATAATTTATTTGTTTGAGATCCTGAGGAATCCCAATGAGCTTTTCCAAGGCCCTCCCTGACCGCAGTAGCAAATAGTTTTTACAGAGCTGGTTTGCTTGTCCCAGCATCTGACCCTCCTCTTTTCACAGCACGGGCTTGGGACCGGCCACAGCAGAGTTAAAAAAATGTTGAAAACATTATTTATTTATTCATTTATTTGTTTGAGATCCTGAGGAATCCCAATGAGCTTTTCCAAGGCCCTCCCTGACCGCAGTAGCAAATAGTTTTTACAGAGCTGGTTTGCTTGTCCCAGCATCTGACCCTCCTCTTTTCACAGCACGGGCTTGGGACCGGCCACGGCAGAGTTAAAAAAATGTTGAAAACATTATTTATTTATTTATTCATTTATTTGTTTGAGATCCTGAGGAATCCCAATGAGCTTTTCCAAGGCCCTCCCTGACCGCAGTAGCAAATAGTTTTTACAGAGCTGGTTTGCTTGTCCCAGCATCTGACCCTCCTCTATTCACAGCACGGGCTTGGGACCGGCCATGGCAGAGTTAAAAAATGTTGAAAACATTATTTATTTATTCATTTATTTGTTTGAGATCCTGAGGAATCCCAATGAGCTTTTCCAAGGCCCTCCCTGACCGCAGTAGCAAATAGTTTTTACAGAGCTGGTTTCCTTGTCCCAGCATCTGACCCTCCTCTTTTCACAGCACAGGCTTGGGACCGGCCACGGCAGAGTTAAAAAATGTTGAAAACATTATTTATTTATTTATTCATTTATTTGTTTGAGATCCTGAGGAATCCCAATGAGCTTTTCCAAGGCCCTCCCTGACCGCAGTAGCAAATAGTTTTTACAGAGCTGGTTTGCTTGTCCCAGCATCTGACCCTCCTCTTTTCACAGCACGGGCTTGGGACAGACCACGGCAGAGTTAAAAAGAATGTTGAAAACATTATTTATTTATTCATTTATTTGTTTGAGATCATGAGGAATCCCAATGAGCTTTTCCAAGGCCCTCCCTGACTGCACTAGCAAATAGTTTTTACAGAGCTGGTTTGCTTGTCCCAGCATCTGACCCTCCTCTTTTCACAGCACGGGCTTGGGACCGGCCACGGCAGAGTTAAAAAATGTTGAAAACATTATTTATTTATTTATTCATTTATTTGTTTGAGATCCTGAGGAATCCCAATGAGCTTTTCCAAGGCCCTCCCTGACTGCAGTATCAAATAGTTTTTACAGAGCTGGTTTGCTTATCCCAGCATCTGACCCTCCTCTTTTCACAGCACGATCTTGGGACCGGCCATGGCAGAGTTAAAAAAATGTTGAAAACATTATTTATTTATTCATTTATTTGTTTGAGATCCTGAGGAATCCCAATGAGCTTTTCCAAGGCCCTCCCTGACCGCAGTAGCAAATAGTTTTTACAGAGCTGGTTTGCTTGTCCCAGCATCTGACCCTCCTCTATTCACAGCACGGGCTTGGGACCGGCCATGGCAGAGTTAAAAAATGTTGAAAACATTATTTATTTATTTATTCATTTATTTGTTTGAGATCCTGAGGAATCCCAATGAGCTTTTCCAAGGCCCTCCCTGACCGCAGTAGCAAATAGTTTTTACAGAGCTGGTTTCCTTGTCCCAGCATCTGACCCTCCTCTTTTCACAGCACGGGCTTGGGACCAGCCAAGGCAGAGTTAAAAAAATGTTGAAAACATTATTTATTTATTCATTTATTTGTTTGAGATCCTGAGGAATCCCAATGAGCTTTTCCAAGGCCCTCCCTGACCGCAGTAGCAAATCGTTTTTAAAGAGCTGGTTTGCTTGTCCCAACATCTGACCCTCCTCTTTTCACAGCACGGGCTTGGGACCGGCCACGGCAGAGTTAAAAAATGTTGAAAACATTATTTATTTATTTATTCATTTATTTGTTTGAGATTCTGAGGAATCCCAACGAGCTTTTCCAAGGCCCTCCCTGACCGCAGTAGCAAATAGTTTTTTTTACAGAGCTGGTTTGCTTGTCCCAGCATCTGACCCTCTTCTTTTCACAGCACGGGCTTGGGACCGGCCATGGCAGAGTTAAAAAATGTTGAAAACATTATTTATTTATTCATTTATTTGTTTGAGATCCTGAGGAATCCCAATGAGCTTTTCCAAGGCCCTCCCTGACCGCAGTAGCAAATAGTTTTTACAGAGCTGGTTTCCTTGTCCCAGCATCTGACCCTCCTCTTTTCACAGCACGGGCTTGGGACCGGCCACGGCAGAGTTAAAAAATGTTGAAAACATTATTTATTTATTTATTCATTTATTTGTTTGAGATCCTGAGGAATCCCAATGAGCTTTTCCAAGGCCCTCCCTGACTGCACTAGCAAATGGTTTTTACAGAGCTGGTTTGCTTGTCCCAGCATCTGACCCTCCTCTTTTCACAGCACGGGCTTGGGACCGGCCACGGCAGAGTTAAAAAATTTTGAAAAAATTATTTATTTATTTATTCATTTATTTGTTTGAGATCCTGAGGAATCCCAATGAGCTTTTCCAAGGCCCTCCCTGACCGCAGTAGCAAATAGTTTTTACAGAGCTGGTTTGCTTGTCCCAGCATCTGACCCTCCTCTATTCACAGCACAGGCTTGGGACCGGCCATGGCAGAGTTAAAAAATGTTGAAAACATTATTTATTAATTTATTTATTTGTTTGAGATCCTGAGGAATTCCAATGAGCTTTTCCAAGGCCCTCCCTGACCGCAGTAGCAAATAGTTTTTACAGAGCTGGTTTCCTTATCCCAGCATCTGACCCTCCTCTTTTCACAGCACGGGCTTGGGACCGGCCACGGCAGAGTTAAAAAATGTTGAAAACATTATTTATTTATTTAATAATTTATTTGTTTGAGATTCTGAGGAATCCCAATGAGCTTTTCCAAGGCCCTCCCTGACCACAGTAGCAAATAGTTTTTTTTACAGAGCTGGTTTGCTTGTCCCAGCATCTGACCCTCTTCTTTTCACAGCACGGGCTTGGGACCGGCCACGGCAGAGTTAAAAAAATGTTGAAAACATTATTTATTTATTCATTTATTTGTTTGAGATCCTGAGGAATCCCAATGAGCTTTTCCAAGGCCCTCCCTGACCGCAGTAGCAAATAGTTTTTACAGAGCTGGTTTGCTTGTCCCAGCATCTGACCCTCCTCTTTTCACAGCACGGGCTTGGGACCGGCCACGGCAGAGTTAAAAAAATGTTGAAAACATTATTTATTTATTTATTCATATATTTGTTTGAGATCCTGAGGAATCCCAATGAGCTTTTCCAAGGCCCTCCCTGACTGCAGTATCAAATAGTTTTTACAGAGCTGGTTTGCTTATCCCAGCATCTGACCCTCCTCTTTTCACAGCACGGGCTTGGGACCGGCCACGGCAGAGTTAAAAAAATGTTGAAAACATTATTTATTCATTTATTAGTTTGAGATCCTGAGGAATCCCAATGAGCTTTTCCAAGGCCCTCCCTGACCGCAGTAGCAAATAGTTTTTACAGAGCTGGTTTGCTTGTCCCAGCATCTGACCCTCCTCTATTCACAGCACGGGCTTGGGACCGGCCATGGCAGAGTTAAAAAATGTTGAAAACATTATTTATTTATTTATTCATTTATTTGTTTGAGATCCTGAGGAATCCCAATGAGCTTTTCCAAGGCCCTCCCTGACCGCAGTAGCAAATAGTTTTTACAGAGCTGGTTTCCTTGTCCCAGCATCTGACCCTCCTCTTTTCACAGCACGGGCTTGGGACCAGCCAAGGCAGAGTTAAAAAAATGTTGAAAACATTATTTATTTATTCATTTATTTGTTTGAGATCCTGAGGAATCCCAATGAGCTTTTCCAAGGCCCTCCCTGACCGCAGTAGCAAATCGTTTTTAAAGAGCTGGTTTGCTTGTCCCAACATCTGACCCTCCTCTTTTCACAGCACGGGCTTGGGACCGGCCACGGCAGAGTTAAAAAATGTTGAAAACATTATTTATTTATTTATTCATTTATTTGTTTGAGATTCTGAGGAATCCCAACGAGCTTTTCCAAGGCCCTCCCTGACCGCAGTAGCAAATAGTTTTTTTTACAGAGCTGGTTTGCTTGTCCCAGCATCTGACCCTCTTCTTTTCACAGCACGGGCTTGGGACCGGCCATGGCAGAGTTAAAAAATGTTGAAAACATTATTTATTTATTCATTTATTTGTTTGAGATCCTGAGGAATCCCAATGAGCTTTTCCAAGGCCCTCCCTGACTGCAGTATCAAATAGTTTTTACAGAGCTGGTTTGCTTATCCCAGCATCTGACCCTCTTCTTTTCACAGCACGGGCTTGGGACCGGCCACGGCAGAGTTAAAAAAATGTTGAAAACATTATTTATTTATTCATTTATTTGTTTGAGATCCTGAGGAATCCCAATGAGCTTTTCCAAGGCCCTCCCTGACCGCAGTAGCAAATAGTTTTTACAGAGCTGGTTTCCTTGTCCCAGCATCTGACCCTCCTCTTTTCACAGCACGGGCTTGGGACCGGCCACGGCAGAGTTAAAAAATGTTGAAAACATTATTTATTTATTTATTCATTTATTTGTTTGAGATCCTGAGGAATCCCAATGAGCTTTTCCAAGGCCCTCCCTGACTGCACTAGCAAATGGTTTTTACAGAGCTGGTTTGCTTGTCCCAGCATCTGACCCTCCTCTTTTCACAGCACGGGCTTGGGACCGGCCACGGCAGAGTTAAAAAATTTTGAAAAAATTATTTATTTATTTATTCATTTATTTGTTTGAGATCCTGAGGAATCCCAATGAGCTTTTCCAAGGCCCTCCCTGACCGCAGTAGCAAATAGTTTTTACAGAGCTGGTTTGCTTGTCCCAGCATCTGACCCTCCTCTATTCACAGCACAGGCTTGGGACCGGCCATGGCAGAGTTAAAAAATGTTGAAAACATTATTTATTAATTTATTTATTTGTTTGAGATCCTGAGGAATTCCAATGAGCTTTTCCAAGGCCCTCCCTGACCGCAGTAGCAAATAGTTTTTACAGAGCTGGTTTCCTTATCCCAGCATCTGACCCTCCTCTTTTCACAGCACGGGCTTGGGACCGGCCACGGCAGAGTTAAAAAATGTTGAAAACATTATTTATTTATTTAATAATTTATTTGTTTGAGATTCTGAGGAATCCCAATGAGCTTTTCCAAGGCCCTCCCTGACCACAGTAGCAAACAGTTTTTTTTACAGAGCTGGTTTGCTTGTCCCAGCATCTGACCCTCTTCTTTTCACAGCACGGGCTTGGGACCGGCCACGGCAGAGTTAAAAAAATGTTGAAAACATTATTTATTTATTCATTTATTTGTTTGAGATCCTGAGGAATCCCAATGAGCTTTTCCAAGGCCCTCCCTGACCGCAGTAGCAAATAGTTTTTACAGAGCTGGTTTGCTTGTCCCAGCATCTGACCCTCCTCTTTTCACAGCACGGGCTTGGGACCGGCCACGGCAGAGTTAAAAAAATGTTGAAAACATTATTTATTTATTTATTCATATATTTGTTTGAGATCCTGAGGAATCCCAATGAGCTTTTCCAAGGCCCTCCCTGACTGCAGTATCAAATAGTTTTTACAGAGCTGGTTTGCTTATCCCAGCATCTGACCCTCCTCTTTTCACAGCACGGGCTTGGGACCGGCCACGGCAGAGTTAAAAAAATGTTGAAAACATTATTTATTCATTTATTAGTTTGAGATCCTGAGGAATCCCAATGAGCTTTTCCAAGGCCCTCCCTGACCGCAGTAGCAAATAGTTTTTACAGAGCTGGTTTGCTTGTCCCAGCATCTGACCCTCCTCTATTCACAGCACGGGCTTGGGACCGGCCATGGCAGAGTTAAAAAATGTTGAAAACATTATTTATTTATTTATTCATTTATTTGTTTGAGATCCTGAGGAATCCCAATGAGCTTTTCCAAGGCCCTCCCTGACCGCAGTAGCAAATAGTTTTTACAGAGCTGGTTTCCTTGTCCCAGCATCTGACCCTCCTCTTTTCACAGCACGGGCTTGGGACCAGCCAAGGCAGAGTTAAAAAAATGTTGAAAACATTATTTATTTATTCATTTATTTGTTTGAGATCCTGAGGAATCCCAATGAGCTTTTCCAAGGCCCTCCCTGACCGCAGTAGCAAATCGTTTTTAAAGAGCTGGTTTGCTTGTCCCAACATCTGACCCTCCTCTTTTCACAGCACGGGCTTGGGACCGGCCACGGCAGAGTTAAAAAATGTTGAAAACATTATTTATTTATTTATTCATTTATTTGTTTGAGATTCTGAGGAATCCCAACGAGCTTTTCCAAGGCCCTCCCTGACCGCAGTAGCAAATAGTTTTTTTTACAGAGCTGGTTTGCTTGTCCCAGCATCTGACCCTCTTCTTTTCACAGCACGGGCTTGGGACCGGCCATGGCAGAGTTAAAAAATGTTGAAAACATTATTTATTTATTCATTTATTTGTTTGAGATCCTGAGGAATCCCAATGAGCTTTTCCAAGGCCCTCCCTGACCGCAGTAGCAAATAGTTTTTACAGAGCTGGTTTCCTTGTCCCAGCATCTGACCCTCCTCTTTTCACAGCACGGGCTTGGGACCGGCCACGGCAGAGTTAAAAAATGTTGAAAACATTATTTATTTATTTATTCATTTATTTGTTTGAGATCCTGAGGAATCCCAATGAGCTTTTCCAAGGCCCTCCCTGACTGCACTAGCAAATGGTTTTTACAGAGCTGGTTTGCTTGTCCCAGCATCTGACCCTCCTCTTTTCACAGCACGGGCTTGGGACCGGCCACGGCAGAGTTAAAAAATTTTGAAAAAATTATTTATTTATTTATTCATTTATTTGTTTGAGATCCTGAGGAATCCCAATGAGCTTTTCCAAGGCCCTCCCTGACCGCAGTAGCAAATAGTTTTTACAGAGCTGGTTTGCTTGTCCCAGCATCTGACCCTCCTCTATTCACAGCACAGGCTTGGGACCGGCCATGGCAGAGTTAAAAAATGTTGAAAACATTATTTATTAATTTATTTATTTGTTTGAGATCCTGAGGAATTCCAATGAGCTTTTCCAAGGCCCTCCCTGACCGCAGTAGCAAATAGTTTTTACAGAGCTTGTTTGCTTGTCCCAGCATCTGACCCTCCTCTTTTCACAGCACGGGCTTGGGACCGGCCACGGCAGAGTTAAAAAAATGTTGAAAACATTATTTATTTATTTATTCATATATTTGTTTGAGATCCTGAGGAATCCCAATGAGCTTTTCCAAGGCCCTCCCTGACTGCAGTATCAAATAGTTTTTACAGAGCTGGTTTGCTTATCCCAGCATCTGACCCTCCTCTTTTCACAGCACGGGCTTGGGACCGGCCACGGCAGAGTTAAAAAAATGTTGAAAACATTATTTATTCATTTATTAGTTTGAGATCCTGAGGAATCCCAATGAGCTTTTCCAAGGCCCTCCCTGACCGCAGTAGCAAATAGTTTTTACAGAGCTGGTTTGCTTGTCCCAGCATCTGACCCTCCTCTATTCACAGCACGGGCTTGGGACCGGCCATGGCAGAGTTAAAAAATGTTGAAAACATTATTTATTTATTCATTTATTTGTTTGAGATCCTGAGGAATCCCAATGAGCTTTTCCAAGGCCCTCCCTGACCGCAGTAGCAAATAGTTTTTACAGAGCTGGTTTCCTTGTCCCAGCATCTGACCCTCCTCTTTTAACAGCATGGGCTTGGGACCGGCCACGGCAGAGTTAAAAAATGTTGAAAACATTATTTATTTATTTATTCATTTATTTGTTTGAGATCCTGAGGAATCCCAATGAGCTTTTCCAAGGCCCTCCCTGACCGCAGTAGCAAATAGTTTTTACAGAGCTGGTTTGCTTGTCCCAGCATCTGACCCTCCTCTTTTCACAGCACGGGCTTGGGACAGACCACGGCAGAGTTAAAAAAAATTTTGAAAACATTATTTATTTATTCATTTATTTGTTTGAGATCATGAGGAATCCCAATGAGCTTTTCCAAGGCCCTCCCTGACTGCACTAGCAAATAGTTTTTACAGAGCTGGTTTGCTTGTCCCAGCATCTGACCCTCCTCTTTTCACAGCACGGGCTTGGGACCGGCCACGGCAGAGTTAAAAAATGTTGAAAACATTATTTATTTATTCATTTATTTGTTTGAGATCCTGAGGAATCCCAATGAGCTTTTCCAAGGCCCTCCCTGACTGCAGTATCAAATAGTTTTTACAGAGCTGGTTTGCTTATCCCAGCATCTGACCCTCCTCTTTTCACAGCACGGGCTTGGGACCGGCCATGGCAGAGTTAAAAAAATGTTGAAAACATTATTTATTTATTCATTTATTTGTTTGAGATCCTGAGGAATCCCAATGAGCTTTTCCACGGCCCTCCCTGACCGCAGTAGCAAATAGTTTTTACAGAGCTGGTTTGCTTGTCCCAGCATCTGACCCTCCTCTATTCACAGCACGGGCTTGGGACCGGCCATGGCAGAGTTAAAAAATGTTGAAAACATTATTTATTTATTTATTCATTTATTTGTTTGAGATCCTGAGGAATCCCAATGACCTTTTCCAAGGCCCTCCCTGACCGCAGTAGCAAATAATTTTTACAGAGCTGGTTTCCTTGTCCCAGCATCTGACCCTCCTCTTTTCACAGCATGGGCTTGGGACCGGCCACGGCAGAGTTAAAAAATGTTGAAAACATTATTTATTTATTTAATAATTTATTTGTTTGAGATCCTGAGGAATCCCAATGAGCTTTTCCAAGGCCCTCCCTGACCGCAGTAGCAAATAGTTTTTTGCAGAGCTTGTTTGCTTGTCCCTGCATCTGACCCTCCTCTTTTCACAGCACGGGCTTGGGACCGGCCACGGCAGAGTTAAAAAAATGTTGAAAACATTATTTATTTATTCATTTATTTGTTTGAGATCCTGAGGAATCCCAATGAGCTTTTCCAAGGCCCTCCCTGACCGCAGTAGCAAATCGTTTTTACAGAGCTGGTTTGCTTGTCCCAACATCTGACCCTCCTCTTTTCACAGCACGGGCTTGGGACCGGCCACGGCAGAGTTAAAAATGTTGAAAACATTATTTATTTATTTATTCATTTATTTGTTTGAGATTCTGAGGAATCCCAATGAGCTTTTCCAAGGCCCTCCCTGACCGCAGTAGCAAATAGTTTTTTTTACAGAGCTGGTTTGCTTGTCCCAGCATCTGACCCTCTTCTTTTCACAGCACGGGCTTGGGACCGGACACGGCAGAGTTAAAAAAATGTTGAAAACATTATTTATTTATTCATTTATTTGTTTGAGATCCTGAGGAATCCCAATGAGCTTTTCCAAGGCCCTCCCTGACCGCAGTAGCAAATAGTTTTTACAGAGCTGGTTTGCTTGTCCCAGCATCTGACCCTCCTCTTTTCACAGCACGGGCTTGGGACCGGCCACGGCAGAGTTAAAAAAAAGTTGAAAACATTATTTATTTATTTATTCATTTATTTGTTTGAGATCCTGAGGAATCCCAATGAGCTTTTCCAAGGCCCTCCCTGACCGCAGTAGCAAATAGTTTTTACAGAGCTGGTTTGCTTGTCCCAGCATCTGACCCTCCTCTATTCACAGCACGGGCTTGGGACCGGCCATGGCAGAGTTAAAAAATGTTGAAAACATTATTTATTCATTTATTTGTTTGAGATCCTGAGGAATCCCAATGAGCTTTTCCAAGGCCCTCCCTGACCGCAGTAGCAAATAGTTTTTACAGAGCTGGTTTCCTTGTCCCAGCATCTGACCCTCCTCTTTTCACAGCACGGGCTTGGGACCGGCCACGGCAGAGTTAAAAAATGTTGAAAACATTATTTATTTATTTATTAATTTATTTGTTTGAGATCCTGAGGAATCCCAATGAGCTTTTCCAAGGCCCTCCCTGACCGCAGTAGCAAAAAGTTTTTTTTACAGAGCTGGTTTGCTTGTCCCAGCATCTGACCCTCTTCTTTTCACAGCACGGGCTTGGGACCGGACACGGCAGAGTTAAAAAAATGTTGAAAACATTATTTATTGATTTATTCGTTTATTTGTTTGAGATCCTGAGGAATCCCAATGAGCTTTTCCAAGGCCCTCCCTGACCGCAGTAGCAAATTGTTTTTTTTACAGAGCTGGTTTGCTTGTCCCAGCATTTGACCCTCTTCTTTTCACAGCACGGGCTTGGGACCGGCCATGGCAGAGTTAAAAAATGTTGAAAACATTATTTATTTATTCATTTATTTGTTTGAGATCCTGAGGAATCCCAATGAGCTTTTCCAAGGCCCTCCCTGACCGCAGTAGCAAATAGTTTTTACAGAGCTGGTTTCCTTGTCCCAGCATCTGACCCTCCTCTTTTCACAGCACGGTCTTGGGACCGGCCACGGCAGAGTTAAAAAATGTTGAAAACATTATTTATTTATTTATTCATTTATTTGTTTGAGATCCTGAGGAATCCCAATGAGCGTTTCCAAGGCCCTCCCTGACTGCACTAGCAAATAGTTTTTACAGAGCTGGTTTGCTTGTCCCAGCATCTGACCCTCCTCTTTTCACAGCACGGGCTTGGGACCGGCCACGGCAGAGTTAAAAAATGTTGAAAACATTATTTATTTATTTATTCATTTATTTGTTTGAGATCCTGAGGAATCCCAATGAGCTTTTCCAAGGCCCTCCCTGACCGCAGTAGCAAATAGTTTTTACAGAGCTGGTTTGCTTGTCCCAGCATCTGACCCTCCTCTTTTCACAGCACGGGCTTGGGACCGGCCATGGCAGCGTTAAAAAAATGTTGAAAACATTATTTATTTATTCATTTATTTGTTTGAGATCCTGAGGAATCCCAATGAGCTTTTCCAAGGCCCTCCCTGACCGCAGTAGCAAATAGTTTTTACAGAGCTGGTTTGCTTGTCCCTGCATCTGACCCTCCTCTTTTCACAGCACGGGCTTGGGACCGGCCACGGCAGAGTTAAAAAAATGTTGAAAACATTATTTATTTATTCATTTATTTGTTTGAGATCCTGAGGAATCCCTATGAGCTTTTCCAAGGCCCTCCCTGACCGCAGTAGCAAATCGTTTTTACAGAGCTGGTTTGCTTGTCCCAACATCTGACCCTCCTCTTTTCACAGCACGGGCTTGGGACCGGCCACGGCAGAGTTAAAAAATGTTGAAAACATTATTTATTTATTTATTCATTTATTTGTTTGAGATTCTGAGGAATCCCAATGAGCTTTTCCAAGGCCCTCCCTGACCGCAGTAGCAAATAGTTTTTTTTACAGAGCTGGTTTGCTTGTCCCAGCATATGACCCTCTTCTTTTCACAGCACGGGCTTGGGACCGGACACGGCAGAGTTAAAAAAATGTTGAAAACATTATTTATTTATTCATTTATTTGTTTGAGATCCTGAGGAATCCCAATGAGCTTTTCCAAGGCCCTCCCTGACCGCAGTAGCAAATAGTTTTTACAGAGCTGGTTTGCTTGTCCCAGCATCTGACCCTCCTCTTTTCACAGCACGGGCTTGGGACCGGCCACGGCAGAGTTAAAAAAATGTTGAAAACATTATTTATTTATTTATTCATTTATTTGTTTGAGATCCTGAGGAATCCCAATGAGCTTTTCCAAGGCCCTCCCTGACCGCAGTAGCAAATAGTTTTTACAGAGCTGGTTTGCTTGTCCCAGCATCTGACCCTCCTCTATTCACAGCACGGGCTTGGGACCGGCCATGGCAGAGTTAAAAAATGTTGAAAACATTATTTATTCATTTATTTGTTTGAGATCCTGAGGAATCCCAATGAGCTTTTCCAAGGCCCTCCCTGACCGCAGTAGCAAAAAGTTTTTTTTACAGAGCTGGTTTGCTTGTCCCAGCATCTGACCCTCTTCTTTTCACAGCACGGGCTTGGGACCGGACACGGCAGAGTTAAAAAAATGTTGAAAACATTATTTATTTATTCATTTATTTGTTTGAGATCCTGAGGAATCCCAATGAGCTTTTCCAAGGCCCTCCCTGACCGCAGTAGCAAATAGTTTCTACAGAGCTGGTTTGCTTGTCCCAGCATCTGACCCTCCTCTTTTCACAGCACGGGCTTGGGACCGGCCACGGCAGAGTTAAAAAAATGTTGAAAACATTATTTATTTATTTATTCATTTATTTGTTTGAGATCCTGAGGAATCCCAATGAGCTTTTCCAAGGCCCTCCCTGACTGCAGTATCAAATAGTTTTTACAGAGCTGGTTTGCTTATCCCAGCATCTGACCCTCCTCTTTTCACAGCATGGGCTTGGGACCGGCCACGACAGAGTTAAAAAAATGTTGAAAACATTATTTATTTATTCATTTATTTGTTTGAGATCCTGAGGAATCCCAATGAGCTTTTCCAAGGCCCTCCCTGACCGCAGTAGCAAATAGTTTTTACAGAGCTGGTTTGCTTGTCCCAGCATCTGACCCTCCTCTATTCACAGCACGGGCTTGGGACCGGCCATGGCAGAGTTAAAAAATGTTGAAAACATTATTTATTTATTCATTTATTTGTTTGAGATCCTGAGGAATCCCAATGAGCTTTTCCAAGGCCCTCCCTGACCGCAGTAGCAAATAGTTTTTACAGAGCTGGTTTCCTTGTCCCAGCATCTGACCCTCCTCTTTTCACAGCACGGGCTTGGGACCGGCCACGGCAGAGTTAAAAAATGTTGAAAACATTATTTATTTATTTATTAATTTATTTGTTTGAGATCCTGAGGAATCCCAATGAGCTTTTCCAAGGCCCTCCCTGACTGCAGTAGCAAATAGTTTTTACAGAGCTGGTTTGCTTGTCCCAGCATCTGACCCTCCTCTTTTCACAGCACGGGCTTGGGACCGGCCACGGCAGAGTTAAAAAAATGTTGAAAACATTATTTATTTATTTATTCATTTATTTGTTTGAGATCCTGAGGAATCCCAATGAGCTTTTCCAAGGCCCTCCCTGACCGCAGTAGCAAATAGTTTTTACAGAGCTGGTTTCCTTGTCCCAGCATCTGACCCTCCTCTTTTCACAGCATTGGCTTGGGACCGGCCACGGCAGAGTTAAAAACTGTTGAAAACATTATTTATTTATTTATTCATTTATTTGTTTGAGATCCTGAGGAATCCCAATGAGCTTTTCCAAGGCCCTCCCTGACTGCACTAGCAAATGGTTTTTACAGAGCTGGTTTGCTTGTCCCAGCATCTGACCCTCCTCTATTCACAGCACAGGCTTGGGACCGGCCATGGCAGAGTTAAAAAATGTTGAAAACATTATTTATTTATTCATTTATTTGTTTGAGATCCTGAGGAATTCCAATGAGCTTTTCCAAGGCCCTCCCTGACCGCAGTAGCAAATAGTTTTTACAGAGCTGGTTTCCTTGTCCCAGCATCTGACCCTCCTCTTTTCACAGCACGGGCTTGGGACCGGCCATGGCAGAGTTAAAAAATGTTGAAAACATTATTTATTTATTTAATAATTTATTTGTTTGAGATTCTGAGGAATCCCAATGAGCTTTTCCAAGGCCCTCCCTGACCGCAGTAGCAAATAGTTTTTTTTACAGAGCTGGTTTGCTTGTCCCAGCATCTGACCCTCTTCTTTTCACAGCACGGGCTTGGGACCGGCCACGGCAGAGTTAAAAAAATGTTGAAAACATTATTTATTTATTCATTTATTTGTTTGAGATCCTGAGGAATCCCAATGAGCTTTTCCAAGGCCCTCCCTGACCGCAGTAGCAAATAGTTTTTACAGAGCTGGTTTGCTTATCCCAGCATCTGACCCTCCTCTTTTCACAGCACGGGATGGGACCGGCCACGGCAGAGTTAAAAAAATGTTGAAAACATTATTTATTTATTTATTCATTTATTTGTTTGAGATCCTGAGGAATCCCAATGAGCTTTTCCAAGGCCCTCCCTGACTGCAGTATCAAATAGTTTTTACAGAGCTGGTTTGCTTATCCCAGCATCTGACCCTCCTCTTTTCACAGCACGGGCTTGGGACCGGCCACGGCAGAATTAAAAAAATGTTGAAAACATTATTTATTCATTTATTAGTTTGAGATCCTGAGGAATCCCAATGAGCTTTTCCAAGGCCCTCCTTGACCGCAGTAGCAAATAGTTTTTACAGAGCTGGTTTGCTTGTCCCAGCATCTGACCCTCCTCTATTCACAGCACGGGCTTGGGACCGGCCATGGCAGAGTTAAAAAATGTTGAAAACATTATTTATTTATTCATTTATTTGTTTGAGATCCTGAGGAATCCCAATGAGCTTTTCCAAGGCCCTCCCTGACCGCAGTAGCAAATAGTTTTTACAGAGCTGGTTTCCTTGTCCCAGCATCTGACCCTCCTCTTTTCACAGCACGGGCTTGGGACCGGCCACGGCAGAGTTAAAAAATGTTGAAAACATTATTTATTTATTTATTCATTTATTTGTTTGAGATCCTGAGGAATCCCAATGAGCTTTTCCAAGGCCCTCCCTGACCTCAGTAGCAAATAGATTTTACAGAGCTGGTTTGCTTGTCCCAGCATCTGACCCTCCTCTTTTCACAGCACGGGCTTGGGACAGACCACGGCAGAGTTAAAAAAAAATTTGAAAACATTATTTATTTATTCATTTATTTGTTTGAGATCATGAGGAATCCCAATGAGCTTTTCCAAGGCCCTCCCTGACTGCACTAGCAAATAGTTTTTACAGAGCTGGTTTGCTTGTCCCAGCATCTGACCCTCCTCTTTTCACAGCACGGGCTTGGGACCGGCCACGGCAGAGTTAAAAATGTTGAAAACATTATTTATTTATTTATTTATTCATTTATTTGTTTGAGATCCTGAGGAATCCCAATGAGCTTTTCCAAGGCCCTCCCTGACTGCAGTATCAAATAGTTTTTACAGAGCTGGTTTGCTTATCCCAGCATCTGACCCTCCTCTTTTCACAGCACGGGCTTGGGACCGGCCATGGCAGAGTTAAAAAAATGTTGAAAACATTATTTATTTATTCATTTATTTGTTTGAGATCCTGAGGAATCCCAATGAGTTTTTCCAAGGCCCTCCCTGACCGCAGTAGCAAATAGTTTTTACAGAGCTGGTTTGCTTGTCCCAGCATCTGACCCTCCTCTTTTCACAGCACGGGCTTGGGACCGGCCACGGCAGAGTTAAAAAATGTTGAAAACATTATTTATTTATTTATTAATTTATTTGTTTGAGATCCTGAGGAATCCCAATGAGCTTTTCCAAGGCCCTCCCTGACCGCAGTAGCAAATAGTTTTTACAGAGCTGGTTTGCTTGTCCCAGCATCTGACCCTCCTCTTTTCACAGCACGGGCTTGGGACCGGCCACGGCAGAGTTAAAAATATGTTGAAAACATTATTTATTTATTTATTCATTTATTTGTTTGAGATCCTGAGGAATCCCAATGAGCTTTTCCAAGGCCCTCCCTGACCGCAGTAGCAAATAGTTTTTACAGAGCTGGTTTCCTTGTCCCAGCATCTGACCCTCCTCTTTTCACAGCACGGGCTTGGGACCGGCCACGGCAGAGTTAAAAACTGTTGAAAACATTATTTATTTATTTATTCATTTATTTGTTTGAGATCCTGAGGAATCCCAATGAGCTTTTCCAAGGCCCTCCCTGACTGCACTAGCAAATGGTTTTTACAGAGCTGGTTTGCTTGTCCCAGCATCTGACCCTCCTCTATTCACAGCACAGGCTTGGGACCGGCCATGGCAGAGTTAAAAAATGTTAAAACCTTATTTATTTATTCATTTATTTGTTTGAGATCCTGAGGAATTCCAATGAGCTTTTCCAAGGCCCTCCCTGACCGCAGTAGCAAATAGTTTTTACAGAGCTGGTTTCCTTGTCCCAGCATCTGACCCTCCTCTTTTCACAGCACGGGCTTGGGACCGGCCACGGCAGAGTTAAAAAATGTTGAAAACATTATTTATTTATTTAATAATTTATTTGTTTGAGATTCTGAGGAATCCCAATGAGCTTTTCCAAGGCCCTCCCTGACCGCAGTAGCAAATAGTTTTTTTTACAGAGCTGGTTTGCTTGTCCCAGCATCTGACCCTCTTCTTTTCACAGCACGGGCTTGGGACCGGCCACGGCAGAGTTAAAAAAATGTTGAAAACATTATTTATTTATTCATTTATTTGTTTGAGATCCTGAGGAATCCCAATGAGCTTTTCCAAGGCCCTCCCTGACCGCAGTAGCAAATAGTTTTTACAGAGCTGGTTTGCTTGTCCCAGCATCTGACCCTCCTCTTTTCACAGCACGGGATGGGACCGGCCACGGCAGAGTTAAAAAAATGTTGAAAACATTATTTATTTATTTATTCATTTATTTGTTTGAGATCCTGAGGAATCCCAATGAGCTTTTCCAAGGCCCTCCCTGACTGCAGTATCAAATAGTTTTTACAGAGCTGGTTTGCTTATCCCAGCATCTGACCCTCCTCTTTTCACAGCACGGGCTTGGGACCGGCCACGGCAGAGTTAAAAAAATGTTGAAAACATTATTTATTCATTTATTAGTTTGAGATCCTGAGGAATCCCAATGAGCTTTTCCAAGGCCCTCCCTGACCGCAGTAGCAAATAGTTTTTACAGAGCTGGTTTGCTTGTCCCAGCATCTGACCCTCCTCTATTCACAGCACGGGCTTGGGACCGGCCATGGCAGAGTTAAAAAATGTTGAAAACATTATTTATTTATTCATTTATTTGTTTGAGATCCTGAGGAATCCCAATGAGCTTTTCCAAGGCCCTCCCTGACCGCAGTAGCAAATAGTTTTTACAGAGCTGGTTTCCTTGTCCCAGCATCTGACCCTCCTCTTTTCACAGCACGGGCTTGGGACCGGCCACGGCAGAGTTAAAAAATGTTGAAAACATTATTTATTTATTTATTCATTTATTTGTTTGAGATCCTGAGGAATCCCAATGAGCTTTTCCAAGGCCCTCCCTGACCTCAGTAGCAAATAGTTTTTACAGAGCTGGTTTGCTTGTCCCAGCATCTGACCCTCCTCTTTTCACAGCACGGGCTTGGGACAGACCAGGGCAGAGTTAAAAAAAATTTTGAAAACATTATTTATTTATTCATTTATTTGTTTGAGATCATGAGGAATCCCAATGAGCTTTTCCAAGGCCCTCCCTGACTGCACTAGCAAATAGTTTTTACAGAGCTGGTTTGCTTGTCCCAGCATCTGACCCTCCTCTTTTCACAGCACGGGCTTGGGACCGGCCACGGCAGAGTTAAAAAATGTTGAAAACATTATTTATTTATTTATTTATTCATTTATTTGTTTGAGATCCTGAGGAATCCCAATGAGCTTTTCCAAGGCCCTCCCTGACTGCAGTATCAAATAGTTTTTACAGAGCTGGTTTGCTTATCCCAGCATCTGACCCTCCTCTTTTCACAGCACGGGCTTGGGACCGGCCATGGCAGAGTTAAAAAAATGTTGAAAACATTATTTATTTATTCATTTATTTGTTTGAGATCCTGAGGAATCCCAATGAGTTTTTCCAAGGCCCTCCCTGACCGCAGTAGCAAATAGTTTTTACAGAGCTGGTTTGCTTGTCCCAGCATCTGACCCTCCTCTTTTCACAGCACGGGCTTGGGACCGGCCACGGCAGAGTTAAAAAATGTTGAAAACATTATTTATTTATTTATTAATTTATTTGTTTGAGATCCTGAGGAATCCCAATGAGCTTTTCCAAGGCCCTCCCTGACCGCAGTAGCAAATAGTTTTTACAGAGCTGGTTTGCTTGTCCCAGCATCTGACCCTCCTCTTTTCACAGCACGGGCTTGGGACCGGCCACGGCAGAGTTAAAAATATGTTGAAAACATTATTTATTTATTTATTCATTTATTTGTTTGAGATCCTGAGGAATCCCAATGAGCTTTTCCAAGGCCCTCCCTGACCGCAGTAGCAAATAGTTTTTACAGAGCTGGTTTCCTTGTCCCAGCATCTGACCCTCCTCTTTTCACAGCACGGGCTTGGGACCGGCCACGGCAGAGTTAAAAACTGTTGAAAACATTATTTATTTATTTATTCATTTATTTGTTTGAGATCCTGAGGAATCCCAATGAGCTTTTCCAAGGCCCTCCCTGACTGCACTAGCAAATGGTTTTTACAGAGCTGGTTTGCTTGTCCCAGCATCTGACCCTCCTCTATTCACAGCACAGGCTTGGGACCGGCCATGGCAGAGTTAAAAAATGTTAAAACCTTATTTATTTATTCATTTATTTGTTTGAGATCCTGAGGAATTCCAATGAGCTTTTCCAAGGCCCTCCCTGACCGCAGTAGCAAATAGTTTTTACAGAGCTGGTTTCCTTGTCCCAGCATCTGACCCTCCTCTTTTCACAGCACGGGCTTGGGACCGGCCACGGCAGAGTTAAAAAATGTTGAAAACATTATTTATTTATTTAATAATTTATTTGTTTGAGATTCTGAGGAATCCCAATGAGCTTTTCCAAGGCCCTCCCTGACCGCAGTAGCAAATAGTTTTTTTTACAGAGCTGGTTTGCTTGTCCCAGCATCTGACCCTCTTCTTTTCACAGCACGGGCTTGGGACCGGCCACGGCAGAGTTAAAAAAATGTTGAAAACATTATTTATTTATTCATTTATTTGTTTGAGATCCTGAGGAATCCCAATGAGCTTTTCCAAGGCCCTCCCTGACCGCAGTAGCAAATAGTTTTTACAGAGCTGGTTTGCTTGTCCCAGCATCTGACCCTCCTCTTTTCACAGCACGGGATGGGACCGGCCACGGCAGAGTTAAAAAAATGTTGAAAACATTATTTATTTATTTATTCATTTATTTGTTTGAGATCCTGAGGAATCCCAATGAGCTTTTCCAAGGCCCTCCCTGACTGCAGTATCAAATAGTTTTTACAGAGCTGGTTTGCTTATCCCAGCATCTGACCCTCCTCTTTTCACAGCACGGGCTTGGGACCGGCCACGGCAGAGTTAAAAAAATGTTGAAAACATTATTTATTCATTTATTAGTTTGAGATCCTGAGGAATCCCAATGAGCTTTTCCAAGGCCCTCCCTGACCGCAGTAGCAAATAGTTTTTACAGAGCTGGTTTGCTTGTCCCAGCATCTGACCCTCCTCTATTCACAGCACGGGCTTGGGACCGGCCATGGCAGAGTTAAAAAATGTTGAAAACATTATTTATTTATTCATTTATTTGTTTGAGATCCTGAGGAATCCCAATGAGCTTTTCCAAGGCCCTCCCTGACCGCAGTAGCAAATAGTTTTTACAGAGCTGGTTTCCTTGTCCCAGCATCTGACCCTCCTCTTTTCACAGCACGGGCTTGGGACCGGCCACGGCAGAGTTAAAAAATGTTGAAAACATTATTTATTTATTTATTCATTTATTTGTTTGAGATCCTGAGGAATCCCAATGAGCTTTTCCAAGGCCCTCCCTGACCTCAGTAGCAAATAGTTTTTACAGAGCTGGTTTGCTTGTCCCAGCATCTGACCCTCCTCTTTTCACAGCACGGGCTTGGGACAGACCAGGGCAGAGTTAAAAAAAATTTTGAAAACATTATTTATTTATTCATTTATTTGTTTGAGATCATGAGGAATCCCAATGAGCTTTTCCAAGGCCCTCCCTGACTGCACTAGCAAATAGTTTTTACAGAGCTGGTTTGCTTGTCCCAGCATCTGACCCTCCTCTTTTCACAGCACGGGCTTGGGACCGGCCACGGCAGAGTTAAAAAATGTTGAAAACATTATTTATTTATTTATTTATTCATTTATTTGTTTGAGATCCTAAAGGAATCCCAATGAGCTTTTCCAAGGCCCTCCCTGACTGCAGTATCAAATAGTTTTTACAGAGCTGGTTTGCTTATCCCAGCATCTGACCCTCCTCTTTTCACAGCACGGGCTTGGGACCGGCCATGGCAGAGTTAAAAAAATGTTGAAAACATTATTTATTTATTCATTTATTTGTTTGAGATCCTGAGGAATCCCAATGAGCTTTTCCAAGGCCCTCCCTGACCGCAGTAGCAAATAGTTTTTACAGAGCTGGTTTGCTTGTCCCAGCATCTGACCCTCCTCTATTCACAGCACGGGCTTGGGACCGGCCATGGCAGAGTTAAAAAATGTTGAAAACATTATTTATTTATTTATTCATTTATTTGTTTGAGATCCTGAGGAATCCCAATGAGCTTTTCCAAGGCCCTCCCTGACCGCAGTAGCAAATAATTTTTACAGAGCTGGTTTCCTTGTCCCAGCATCTGACCCTCCTCTTTTCACAGCACGGGCTTGGGACCGGCCACGGCAGAGTTAAAAAATGTTGAAAACATTATTTATTTATTTAATAATTTATTTGTTTGAGATCCTGAGGAATCCCAATGAGCTTTTCCAAGGCCCTCCCTGACCGCAGTAGCAAATAGTTTTTACAGAGCTGGTTTGCTTGTCCCAGCATCTGACCCTCCTCTTTTCACAGCATGGGCTTGGGACCGGCCACGGCAGAGTTAAAAAAATGTTGAAAACATTATTTATTTATTCATTTATTTGTTTGAGATCCTGAGGAATCCCAATGAGCTTTTCCAAGGCCCTCCCTGACCGCAGTAGCAAATCGTTTTTATAGAGCTGGTTTGCTTGTCCCAACATCTGACCCTCCTCTTTTCACAGCACGGGCTTGGGACCGGCCACGGCAGAGTTAAAAAATGTTGAAAACATTATTTATTTATTTATTCATTTATTTGTTTGAGATTCTGAGGAATCCCAATGAGCTTTTCCAAGGCCCTCCCTGACCGCAGTAGCAAATAGTTTTTTTTTACAGAGCTGGTTTGCTTGTCCCAGCATCTGACCCTCTTCTTTTCACAGCACGGGCTTGGGACCGGCCATGGCAGAGTTAAAAAATGTTGAAAACATTATTTATTTATTCATTTATTTGTTTGAGATCCTGAGGAATCCCAATGAGCTTTTCCAAGGCTCTCCCTGACCGCAGTAGCAAATAGTTTTTACAGAGCTGGTTTCCTTGTCCCAGCATCTGACCCTCCTCTTTTCACAGCACGGTCTTGGGACCGGCCACGGCAGAGTTAAAAAATGTTGAAAACATTATTTATTTATTTATTCATTTATTTGTTTGAGATCCTGAGGAATCCCAATAAGCTTTTCCAAGGCCCTCCCTGACTGCACTAGCAAATAGTTTTTACAGAGCTGGTTTGCTTGTCCCAGCATCTGACCCTCCTCTTTTCACAGCACGGGCTTGGGACCGGCCACGGCAGAGTTAAAAAATGTTGAAAACATTATTTATTTATTTTTTCATTTATTTGTTTGAGATCCTGAGGAATCCCAATGAGCTTTTCCAAGGCCCTCCCTGACCGCAGTAGCAAATAGTTTTTACAGAGCTGGTTTGCTTGTCCCAGCATCTGACCCTCCTCTTTTCACAGCACGGGCTTGGGACCGGCCATGGCAGCGTTAAAAAAATGTTGAAAACATTATTTATTTATTCATTTATTTGTTTGAGATCCTGAGGAATCCCAATGAGCTTTTCCAAGGCCCTCCCTGACCGCAGTAGCAAATAGTTTTTACAGAGCTTGTTTGCTTGTCCCAGCATCTGACCCTCCTCTATTCACAGCACCGGCTTGGGACCGGCCATGGCAGAGTTAAAAAATGTTGAAAACATTATTTATTTATTCATTTATTTGTTTGAGATCCTGAGGAATCCCAATGAGCTTTTCCAAGGCCCTCCCTGACCGCAGTAGCAAATAGTTTTTACAGAGCTGGTTTCCTTGTCCCAGCATCTGACCCTCCTCTTTTCACAGCACGGGCTTGGGACCGGCCACGGCAGAGTTAAAAAATGTTGAAAACATTATTTATTTATTTAATAATTTATTTGTTTGAGATCCTGAGGAATCCCAATGAGCTTTTCCAAGGCCCTCCCTGACCGCAGTAGCAAATAGTTTTTACAGAGCTGGTTTGCTTGTCCCAGCATCTGACCCTCCTCTTTTCACAGCACGGGCTTGGGACCGGCCACAGCAGAGTTAAAAAAATGTTGAAAACATTATTTATTTATTCATTTATTTGTTTGAGATCCTGAGGAATCCCAATGAGCTTTTCCAAGGCCCTCCCTGACCGCAGTAGCAAATAGTTTTTACAGAGCTGGTTTGCTTGTCCCAGCATCTGACCCTCCTCTTTTCACAGCACGGGCTTGGGACCGGCCACGGCAGAGTTAAAAAAATGTTGAAAACATTATTTATTTATTTATTCATTTATTTGTTTGAGATCCTGAGGAATCCCAATGAGCTTTTCCAAGGCCCTCCCTGACCGCAGTAGCAAATAGTTTTTACAGAGCTGGTTTGCTTGTCCCAGCATCTGACCCTCCTCTATTCACAGCACGGGCTTGGGACCGGCCATGGCAGAGTTAAAAAATGTTGAAAACATTATTTATTTATTCATTTATTTGTTTGAGATCCTGAGGAATCCCAATGAGCTTTTCCAAGGCCCTCCCTGACCGCAGTAGCAAATAGTTTTTACAGAGCTGGTTTCCTTGTCCCAGCATCTGACCCTCCTCTTTTCACAGCACAGGCTTGGGACCGGCCACGGCAGAGTTAAAAAATGTTGAAAACATTATTTATTTATTTATTCATTTATTTGTTTGAGATCCTGAGGAATCCCAATGAGCTTTTCCAAGGCCCTCCCTGACCGCAGTAGCAAATAGTTTTTACAGAGCTGGTTTGCTTGTCCCAGCATCTGACCCTCCTCTTTTCACAGCACGGGCTTGGGACAGACCACGGCAGAGTTAAAAAAAATGTTGAAAACATTATTTATTTATTCATTTATTTGTTTGAGATCATGAGGAATCCCAATGAGCTTTTCCAAGGCCCTCCCTGACTGCACTAGCAAATAGTTTTTACAGAGCTGGTTTGCTTGTCCCAGCATCTGACCCTCCTCTTTTCACAGCACGGGCTTGGGACCGGCCACGGCAGAGTTAAAAAATGTTGAAAACATTATTTATTTATTTATTCATTTATTTGTTTGAGATCCTGAGGAATCCCAATGAGCTTTTCCAAGGCCCTCCCTGACTGCAGTATCAAATAGTTTTTACAGAGCTGGTTTGCTTATCCCAGCATCTGACCCTCCTCTTTTCACAGCACGATCTTGGGACCGGCCATGGCAGAGTTAAAAAAATGTTGAAAACATTATTTATTTATTCATTTATTTGTTTGAGATCCTGAGGAATCCCAATGAGCTTTTCCAAGGCCCTCCCTGACCGCAGTAGCAAATAGTTTTTACAGAGCTGGTTTGCTTGTCCCAGCATCTGACCCTCCTCTATTCACAGCACGGGCTTGGGACCGGCCATGGCAGAGTTAAAAAATGTTGAAAACATTATTTATTTATTTATTCATTTATTTGTTTGAGATCCTGAGGAATCCCAATGAGCTTTTCCAAGGCCCTCCCTGACCGCAGTAGCAAATAGTTTTTACAGAGCTGGTTTCCTTGTCCCAGCATCTGACCCTCCTCTTTTCACAGCACGGGCTTGGGACCAGCCAAGGCAGAGTTAAAAAAATGTTGAAAACATTATTTATTTATTCATTTATTTGTTTGAGATCCTGAGGAATCCCAATGAGCTTTTCCAAGGCCCTCCCTGACCGCAGTAGCAAATCGTTTTTAAAGAGCTGGTTTGCTTGTCCCAACATCTGACCCTCCTCTTTTCACAGCACGGGCTTGGGACCGGCCACGGCAGAGTTAAAAAATGTTGAAAACATTATTTATTTATTTATTCATTTATTTGTTTGAGATTCTGAGGAATCCCAACGAGCTTTTCCAAGGCCCTCCCTGACCGCAGTAGCAAATAGTTTTTTTTACAGAGCTGGTTTGCTTGTCCCAGCATCTGACCCTCTTCTTTTCACAGCACGGGCTTGGGACCGGCCATGGCAGAGTTAAAAAATGTTGAAAACATTATTTATTTATTCATTTATTTGTTTGAGATCCTGAGGAATCCCAATGAGCTTTTCCAAGGCCCTCCCTGACCGCAGTAGCAAATAGTTTTTACAGAGCTGGTTTCCTTGTCCCAGCATCTGACCCTCCTCTTTTCACAGCACGGGCTTGGGACCGGCCACGGCAGAGTTAAAAAATGTTGAAAACATTATTTATTTATTTATTCATTTATTTGTTTGAGATCCTGAGGAATCCCAATGAGCTTTTCCAAGGCCCTCCCTGACTGCACTAGCAAATGGTTTTTACAGAGCTGGTTTGCTTGTCCCAGCATCTGACCCTCCTCTTTTCACAGCACGGGCTTGGGACCGGCCACGGCAGAGTTAAAAAATTTTGAAAAAATTATTTATTTATTTATTCATTTATTTGTTTGAGATCCTGAGGAATCCCAATGAGCTTTTCCAAGGCCCTCCCTGACCGCAGTAGCAAATAGTTTTTACAGAGCTGGTTTGCTTGTCCCAGCATCTGACCCTCCTCTATTCACAGCACAGGCTTGGGACCGGCCATGGCAGAGTTAAAAAATGTTGAAAACATTATTTATTAATTTATTTATTTGTTTGAGATCCTGAGGAATTCCAATGAGCTTTTCCAAGGCCCTCCCTGACCGCAGTAGCAAATAGTTTTTACAGAGCTGGTTTCCTTATCCCAGCATCTGACCCTCCTCTTTTCACAGCACGGGCTTGGGACCGGCCACGGCAGAGTTAAAAAATGTTGAAAACATTATTTATTTATTTAATAATTTATTTGTTTGAGATTCTGAGGAATCCCAATGAGCTTTTCCAAGGCCCTCCCTGACCACAGTAGCAAATAGTTTTTTTTACAGAGCTGGTTTGCTTGTCCCAGCATCTGACCCTCTTCTTTTCACAGCACGGGCTTGGGACCGGCCACGGCAGAGTTAAAAAAATGTTGAAAACATTATTTATTTATTCATTTATTTGTTTGAGATCCTGAGGAATCCCAATGAGCTTTTCCAAGGCCCTCCCTGACCGCAGTAGCAAATAGTTTTTACAGAGCTGGTTTGCTTGTCCCAGCATCTGACCCTCCTCTTTTCACAGCACGGGCTTGGGACCGGCCACGGCAGAGTTAAAAAAATGTTGAAAACATTATTTATTTATTTATTCATATATTTGTTTGAGATCCTGAGGAATCCCAATGAGCTTTTCCAAGGCCCTCCCTGACTGCAGTATCAAATAGTTTTTACAGAGCTGGTTTGCTTATCCCAGCATCTGACCCTCCTCTTTTCACAGCACGGGCTTGGGACCGGCCACGGCAGAGTTAAAAAAATGTTGAAAACATTATTTATTCATTTATTAGTTTGAGATCCTGAGGAATCCCAATGAGCTTTTCCAAGGCCCTCCCTGACCGCAGTAGCAAATAGTTTTTACAGAGCTGGTTTGCTTGTCCCAGCATCTGACCCTCCTCTATTCACAGCACGGGCTTGGGACCGGCCATGGCAGAGTTAAAAAATGTTGAAAACATTATTTATTTATTTATTCATTTATTTGTTTGAGATCCTGAGGAATCCCAATGAGCTTTTCCAAGGCCCTCCCTGACCGCAGTAGCAAATAGTTTTTACAGAGCTGGTTTCCTTGTCCCAGCATCTGACCCTCCTCTTTTCACAGCACGGGCTTGGGACCAGCCAAGGCAGAGTTAAAAAAATGTTGAAAACATTATTTATTTATTCATTTATTTGTTTGAGATCCTGAGGAATCCCAATGAGCTTTTCCAAGGCCCTCCCTGACCGCAGTAGCAAATCGTTTTTAAAGAGCTGGTTTGCTTGTCCCAACATCTGACCCTCCTCTTTTCACAGCACGGGCTTGGGACCGGCCACGGCAGAGTTAAAAAATGTTGAAAACATTATTTATTTATTTATTCATTTATTTGTTTGAGATTCTGAGGAATCCCAACGAGCTTTTCCAAGGCCCTCCCTGACCGCAGTAGCAAATAGTTTTTTTTACAGAGCTGGTTTGCTTGTCCCAGCATCTGACCCTCTTCTTTTCACAGCACGGGCTTGGGACCGGCCATGGCAGAGTTAAAAAATGTTGAAAACATTATTTATTTATTCATTTATTTGTTTGAGATCCTGAGGAATCCCAATGAGCTTTTCCAAGGCCCTCCCTGACCGCAGTAGCAAATAGTTTTTACAGAGCTGGTTTCCTTGTCCCAGCATCTGACCCTCCTCTTTTCACAGCACGGGCTTGGGACCGGCCACGGCAGAGTTAAAAAATGTTGAAAACATTATTTATTTATTTATTCATTTATTTGTTTGAGATCCTGAGGAATCCCAATGAGCTTTTCCAAGGCCCTCCCTGACTGCACTAGCAAATGGTTTTTACAGAGCTGGTTTGCTTGTCCCAGCATCTGACCCTCCTCTTTTCACAGCACGGGCTTGGGACCGGCCACGGCAGAGTTAAAAAATTTTGAAAAAATTATTTATTTATTTATTCATTTATTTGTTTGAGATCCTGAGGAATCCCAATGAGCTTTTCCAAGGCCCTCCCTGACCGCAGTAGCAAATAGTTTTTACAGAGCTGGTTTGCTTGTCCCAGCATCTGACCCTCCTCTATTCACAGCACAGGCTTGGGACCGGCCATGGCAGAGTTAAAAAATGTTGAAAACATTATTTATTAATTTATTTATTTGTTTGAGATCCTGAGGAATTCCAATGAGCTTTTCCAAGGCCCTCCCTGACCGCAGTAGCAAATAGTTTTTACAGAGCTGGTTTCCTTATCCCAGCATCTGACCCTCCTCTTTTCACAGCACGGGCTTGGGACCGGCCACGGCAGAGTTAAAAAATGTTGAAAACATTATTTATTTATTTAATAATTTATTTGTTTGAGATTCTGAGGAATCCCAATGAGCTTTTCCAAGGCCCTCCCTGACCACAGTAGCAAATAGTTTTTTTTACAGAGCTGGTTTGCTTGTCCCAGCATCTGACCCTCTTCTTTTCACAGCACGGGCTTGGGACCGGCCACGGCAGAGTTAAAAAAATGTTGAAAACATTATTTATTTATTCATTTATTTGTTTGAGATCCTGAGGAATCCCAATGAGCTTTTCCAAGGCCCTCCCTGACCGCAGTAGCAAATAGTTTTTACAGAGCTGGTTTGCTTGTCCCAGCATCTGACCCTCCTCTTTTCACAGCACGGGCTTGGGACCGGCCACGGCAGAGTTAAAAAAATGTTGAAAACATTATTTATTTATTTATTCATATATTTGTTTGAGATCCTGAGGAATCCCAATGAGCTTTTCCAAGGCCCTCCCTGACTGCAGTATCAAATAGTTTTTACAGAGCTGGTTTGCTTATCCCAGCATCTGACCCTCCTCTTTTCACAGCACGGGCTTGGGACCGGCCACGGCAGAGTTAAAAAAATGTTGAAAACATTATTTATTCATTTATTAGTTTGAGATCCTGAGGAATCCCAATGAGCTTTTCCAAGGCCCTCCCTGACCGCAGTAGCAAATAGTTTTTACAGAGCTGGTTTGCTTGTCCCAGCATCTGACCCTCCTCTATTCACAGCACGGGCTTGGGACCGGCCATGGCAGAGTTAAAAAATGTTGAAAACATTATTTATTTATTCATTTATTTGTTTGAGATCCTGAGGAATCCCAATGAGCTTTTCCAAGGCCCTCCCTGACCGCAGTAGCAAATAGTTTTTACAGAGCTGGTTTCCTTGTCCCAGCATCTGACCCTCCTCTTTTAACAGCATGGGCTTGGGACCGGCCACGGCAGAGTTAAAAAATGTTGAAAACATTATTTATTTATTTATTCATTTATTTGTTTGAGATCCTGAGGAATCCCAATGAGCTTTTCCAAGGCCCTCCCTGACCGCAGTAGCAAATAGTTTTTACAGAGCTGGTTTGCTTGTCCCAGCATCTGACCCTCCTCTTTTCACAGCACGGGCTTGGGACAGACCACGGCAGAGTTAAAAAAAATTTTGAAAACATTATTTATTTATTCATTTATTTGTTTGAGATCATGAGGAATCCCAATGAGCTTTTCCAAGGCCCTCCCTGACTGCACTAGCAAATAGTTTTTACAGAGCTGGTTTGCTTGTCCCAGCATCTGACCCTCCTCTTTTCACAGCACGGGCTTGGGACCGGCCACGGCAGAGTTAAAAAATGTTGAAAACATTATTTATTTATTCATTTATTTGTTTGAGATCCTGAGGAATCCCAATGAGCTTTTCCAAGGCCCTCCCTGACTGCAGTATCAAATAGTTTTTACAGAGCTGGTTTGCTTATCCCAGCATCTGACCCTCCTCTTTTCACAGCACGGGCTTGGGACCGGCCATGGCAGAGTTAAAAAAATGTTGAAAACATTATTTATTTATTCATTTATTTGTTTGAGATCCTGAGGAATCCCAATGAGCTTTTCCACGGCCCTCCCTGACCGCAGTAGCAAATAGTTTTTACAGAGCTGGTTTGCTTGTCCCAGCATCTGACCCTCCTCTATTCACAGCACGGGCTTGGGACCGGCCATGGCAGAGTTAAAAAATGTTGAAAACATTATTTATTTATTTATTCATTTATTTGTTTGAGATCCTGAGGAATCCCAATGACCTTTTCCAAGGCCCTCCCTGACCGCAGTAGCAAATAATTTTTACAGAGCTGGTTTCCTTGTCCCAGCATCTGACCCTCCTCTTTTCACAGCACGGGCTTGGGACCGGCCACGGCAGAGTTAAAAAATGTTGAAAACATTATTTATTTATTTAATAATTTATTTGTTTGAGATCCTGAGGAATCCCAATGAGCTTTTCCAAGGCCCTCCCTGACCGCAGTAGCAAATAGTTTTTACAGAGCTTGTTTGCTTGTCCCTGCATCTGACCCTCCTCTTTTCACAGCACGGGCTTGGGACCGGCCACGGCAGAGTTAAAAAAATGTTGAAAACATTATTTATTTATTCATTTATTTGTTTGAGATCCTGAGGAATCCCAATGAGCTTTTCCAAGGCCCTCCCTGACCGCAGTAGCAAATCGTTTTTACAGAGCTGGTTTGCTTGTCCCAACATCTGACCCTCCTCTTTTCACAGCACGGGCTTGGGACCGGCCACGGCAGAGTTAAAAATGTTGAAAACATTATTTATTTATTTATTCATTTATTTGTTTGAGATTCTGAGGAATCCCAATGAGCTTTTCCAAGGCCCTCCCTGACCGCAGTAGCAAATAGTTTTTTTTACAGAGCTGGTTTGCTTGTCCCAGCATCTGACCCTCTTCTTTTCACAGCACGGGCTTGGGACCGGACACGGCAGAGTTAAAAAAATGTTGAAAACATTATTTATTTATTCATTTATTTGTTTGAGATCCTGAGGAATCCCAATGAGCTTTTCCAAGGCCCTCCCTGACCGCAGTAGCAAATAGTTTTTACAGAGCTGGTTTGCTTGTCCCAGCATCTGACCCTCCTCTTTTCACAGCACGGGCTTGGGACCGGCCACGGCAGAGTTAAAAAAATGTTGAAAACATTATTTATTTATTTATTCATTTATTTGTTTGAGATCCTGAGGAATCCCAATGAGCTTTTCCAAGGCCCTCCCTGACCGCAGTAGCAAATAGTTTTTACAGAGCTGGTTTGCTTGTCCCAGCATCTGACCCTCCTCTATTCACAGCACGGGCTTGGGACCGGCCATGGCAGAGTTAAAAAATGTTGAAAACATTATTTATTCATTTATTTGTTTGAGATCCTGAGGAATCCCAATGAGCTTTTCCAAGGCCCTCCCTGACCGCAGTAGCAAATAGTTTTTACAGAGCTGGTTTCCTTGTCCCAGCATCTGACCCTCCTCTTTTCACAGCACGGGCTTGGGACCGGCCACGGCAGAGTTAAAAAATGTTGAAAACATTATTTATTTATTTATTAATTTATTTGTTTGAGATCCTGAGGAATCCCAATGAGCTTTTCCAAGGCCCTCCCTGACCGCAGTAGCAAAAAGTTTTTTTTACAGAGCTGGTTTGCTTGTCCCAGCATCTGACCCTCTTCTTTTCACAGCACGGGCTTGGGACCGGACACGGCAGAGTTAAAAAAATGTTGAAAACATTATTTATTGATTTATTCGTTTATTTGTTTGAGATCCTGAGGAATCCCAATGAGCTTTTCCAAGGCCCTCCCTGACCGCAGTAGCAAATAGTTTTTACAGAGCTGGTTTGCTTGTCCCAGCATCTGACCCTCCTCTTTTCACAGCACGGGCTTGGGACCGGCCACGGCAGAGTTAAAAAAATGTTGAAAACATTATTTATTTATTTATTCATTTATTTGTTTGAGATCCTGAGGAATCCCAATGAGCTTTTCCAAGGCCCTCCCTGACTGCAGTATCAAATAGTTTTTACAGAGCTGGTTTGCTTATCCCAGCATCTGACCCTCCTCTTTTCACAGCACGGGCTTGGGACCGGCCACGGCAGAGTTAAAAAAATGTTGAAAACATTATTTATTTATTCATTTATTTGTTTGAGATCCTGAGGAATCCCAATGAGCTTTTCCAAGGCCCTCCCTCACCGCAGTAGCAAATAGTTTTTACAGAGCTGGTTTGCTTGTCCCAGCATCTGACCCTCCTCTATTCACAGCACGGGCTTGGGACCGGCCATGGCAGAGTTAAAAAATGTTGAAAACATTATTTATTTATTCATTTATTTGTTTGAGATCCTGAGGAATCCCAATGAGCTTTTCCAAGGCCCTCCCTGACCGCAGTAGCAAATAGTTTTTACAGAGCTGGTTTCCTTGTCCCAGCATCTGACCCTCCTCTTTTCACAGCACGGGCTTGGGACCGGCCACGGCAGAGTTAAAAAATGTTGAAAACATTATTTATTTATTTATTAATTTATTTGTTTGAGATCCTGAGGAATCCCAATGAGCTTTTCCAAGGCCCTCCCTGACCGCAGTAGCAAATAGTTTTTACAGAGCTGGTTTGCTTGTCCCAGCATCTGACCCTCCTCTTTTCACAGCACGGGCTTGGGACCGGCCACGGCAGAGTTAAAAAAATGTTGAAAACATTATTTATTTATTTATTCATTTATTTGTTTGAGATCCTGAGGAATCCCAATGAGCTTTTCCAAGGCCCTCCCTGACCGCAGTAGCAAATAGTTTTTCCAGAGCTGGTTTCCTTGTCCCAGCATCTGACCCTCCTCTTTTCACAGCACAGGCTTGGGACCGGCCACGGCAGAGTTAAAAACTGTTGAAAACATTATTTATTTATTTATTCATTTATTTGTTTGAGATCCTGAGGAATCCCAATGAGCTTTTCCAAGGCCCTCCCTGACTGCACTAGCAAATGGTTTTTACAGAGCTGGTTTGCTTGTCCCAGCATCTGACCCTCCTCTATTCACAGCACAGGCTTGGGACCGGCCATGGCAGAGTTAAAAAATGTTGAAAACATTATTTATTTATTCATTTATTTGTTTGAGATCCTGAGGAATTCCAATGAGCTTTTCCAAGGCCCTCCCTGACCGCAGTAGCAAATAGTTTTTACAGAGCTGGTTTCCTTGTCCCAGCATCTGACCCTCCTCTTTTCACAGCACGGGCTTGGGACCGGCCACGGCAGAGTTAAAAAATGTTGAAAACATTATTTATTTATTTAATAATTAATTTGTTTGAGATTCTGAGGAATCCCAATGAGCTTTTCCAAGGCCCTCCCTGACCGCAGTAGCAAATAGTTTTTTTTACAGAGCTGGTTTGCTTGTCCCAGCATCTGACCCTCTTCTTTTCACAGCACGGGCTTGGGACCGGCCACGGCAGAGTTAAAAAAATGTTGAAAACATTATTCATTTATTCATTTATTTGTTTGAGATCCTGAGGAATCCCAATGAGCTTTTCCAAGGCCCTCCCTGACCGCAGTAGCAAATAGTTTTTACAGAGCTGGTTTGCTTGTCCCAGCATCTGACCCTCCTCTTTTCACAGCACGGGCTTGGGACCGGCCACGGCAGAGTTAAAAAAATGTTGAAAACATTATTTATTTATTTATTCATTTATTTGTTTGAGATCCTGAGGAATCCCAATGAGCTTTTCCAAGGCCCTCCCTGACTGCAGTATCAAATAGTTTTTACAGAGCTGGTTTGCTTATCCCAGCATCTGACCCTCCTCTTTTCACAGCACGGGCTTGGGACCGGCCACGGCAGAGTTAAAAAAATGTTGAAAACATTATTTATTCATTTATTAGTTTGAGATCCTGAGGAATCCCAATGAGCTTTTCCAAGGCCCTCCCTGACCGCAGTAGCAAATAGTTTTTACAGAGCTGGTTTGCTTGTCCCAGCATCTGACCCTCCTCTATTCACAGCACGGGCTTGGGACCGGCCATGGCAGAGTTAAAAAATGTTGAAAACATTATTTATTTATTCATTTATTTGTTTGAGATCCTGAGGAATCCCAATGAGCTTTTCCAAGGCCCTCCCTGACCGCAGTAGCAAATAGTTTTTACAGAGCTGGTTTCCTTGTCCCAGCATCTGACCTTCCTCTTTTCACAGCACGGGCTTGGGACCGGCCACGGCAGAGTTAAAAAATGTTGAAAACATTATTTATTTATTTATTCATTTATTTGTTTGAGATCCTGAGGAATCCCAATGAGCTTTTCCAAGGCCCTCCCTGACCTCAGTAGCAAATAGTTTTTACAGAGCTGGTTTGCTTGTCCCAGCATCTGACCCTCCTCTTTTCACAGCACGGGCTTGGGACAGACCACGGCAGAGTTAAAAAAAATTTTGAAAACATTATTTATTTATTCATTTATTTGTTTGAGATCATGAGGAATCCCAATGAGCTTTTCCAAGGCCCTCCCTGACTGCACTAGCAAATAGTTTTTACAGAGCTGGTTTGCTTGTCCCAGCATCTGACCCTCCTCTTTTCACAGCACGGGCTTGGGACCGGCCACGGCAGAGTTAAAAAATGTTGAAAACATTATTTATTTATTTATTTATTCATTTATTTGTTTGAAATCCTGAGGAATCCCAATGAGCTTTTCCAAGGCCCTCCCTGACTGCAGTATCAAATAGTTTTTACAGAGCTGGTTTGCTTATCCCAGCATCTGACCCTCCTCTTTTCACAGCACGGGCTTGGGACCGGCCACGGCAGAGTTAAAAAATGTTGAAAAATTTATTTATTTATTTAATAATTTATTTGTTTGAGATTCTGAGGAATCCCAATGAGCTTTTCCAAGGCCCTCCCTGACCGCAGTAGCAAATAGTTTTTTTTACAGAGCTGGTTTGCTTGTCCCAGCATCTGACCCTCTTCTTTTCACAGCACGGGCTTGGGACCGGCCACGGCAGAGTTAAAAAAATGTTGAAAACATTATTTATTTATTCATTTATTTGTTTGAGATCCTGAGGAATCCCAATGAGCTTTTCCAAGGCCCTCCCTGACCGCAGTAGCAAATAGTTTTTACAGAGCTGGTTTGCTTGTCCCAGCATCTGACCCTCCTCTTTTCACAGCACGGGCTTGGGACCGGCCACGGCAGAGTTAAAAAAATGTTGAAAACATTATTTATTTATTTATTCATTTATTTGTTTGAGATCCTGAGGAATCCCAATGAGCTTTTCCAAGGCCCTCCCTGACTGCAGTATCAAATAGTTTTTACAGAGCTGGTTTGCTTATCCCAGCATCTGACCCTCCTCTTTTCACAGCACGGGCTTGGGACCGGCCACGGCAGAGTTAAAAAAATGTTGAAAACATTATTTATTCATTTATTAGTTTGAGATCCTGAGGAATCCCAATGAGCTTTTCCAAGGCCCTCCCTGACCGCAGTAGCAAATAGTTTTTACAGAGCTGGTTTCCTTGTCCCAGCATCTGACCCTCCTCTTTTCACAGCACGGGCTTGGGACCGGCCACGGCAGAGTTAAAAAAATGTTGAAAACATTATTTATTTATTTATTCATTTATTTGTTTGAGATCCTGAGGAATCCCAATGAGCTTTTCCAAGGCCCTCCCTGACTGCAGTATCAAATAGTTTTTACAGAGCTGGTTTGCTTATCCCAGCATCTGACCCTCCTCTTTTCACAGCACGGGCTTGGGACCGGCCACGGCAGAGTTAAAAAAATGTTGAAAACATTATTTATTCATTTATTAGTTTGAGATCCTGAGGAATCCCAATGAGCTTTTCCAAGGCCCTCCCTGACCGCAGTAGCAAATAGTTTTTACAGAGCTGGTTTCCTTGTCCCAGCATCTGACCCTCCTCTTTTCACAGCACGGGCTTGGGACCGGCCACGGCAGAGTTAAAAAATGTTGAAAACATTATTTATTTATTTATTAATTTATTTGTTTGAGATCCTGAGGAATCCCAATGAGCTTTTCCAAGGCCCTCCCTGACCGCAGTAGCAAAAAGTTTTTTTTACAGAGCTGGTTTGCTTGTCCCAGCATCTGACCCTCTTCTTTTCACAGCACGGGCTTGGGACCGGACACGGCAGAGTTAAAAAAATGTTGAAAACATTATTTATTGATTTATTCGTTTATTTGTTTGAGATCCTGAGGAATCCCAATGAGCTTTTCCAAGGCCCTCCCTGACCGCAGTAGCAAATAGTTTTTACAGAGCTGGTTTGCTTGTCCCAGCATCTGACCCTCCTCTTTTCACAGCACGGGCTTGGGACCGGCCACGGCAGAGTTAAAAAAATGTTGAAAACATTATTTATTTATTTATTCATTTATTTGTTTGAGATCCTGAGGAATCCCAATGAGCTTTTCCAAGGCCCTCCCTGACTGCAGTATCAAATAGTTTTTACAGAGCTGGTTTGCTTATCCCAGCATCTGACCCTCCTCTTTTCACAGCACGGGCTTGGGACCGGCCACGGCAGAGTTAAAAAAATGTTGAAAACATTATTTATTTATTCATTTATTTGTTTGAGATCCTGAGGAATCCCAATGAGCTTTTCCAAGGCCCTCCCTCACCGCAGTAGCAAATAGTTTTTACAGAGCTGGTTTGCTTGTCCCAGCATCTGACCCTCCTCTATTCACAGCACGGGCTTGGGACCGGCCATGGCAGAGTTAAAAAATGTTGAAAACATTATTTATTTATTCATTTATTTGTTTGAGATCCTGAGGAATCCCAATGAGCTTTTCCAAGGCCCTCCCTGACCGCAGTAGCAAATAGTTTTTACAGAGCTGGTTTCCTTGTCCCAGCATCTGACCCTCCTCTTTTCACAGCACGGGCTTGGGACCGGCCACGGCAGAGTTAAAAAATGTTGAAAACATTATTTATTTATTTATTAATTTATTTGTTTGAGATCCTGAGGAATCCCAATGAGCTTTTCCAAGGCCCTCCCTGACCGCAGTAGCAAATAGTTTTTACAGAGCTGGTTTGCTTGTCCCAGCATCTGACCCTCCTCTTTTCACAGCACAGGCTTGGGACCGGCCACGGCAGAGTTAAAAACTGTTGAAAACATTATTTATTTATTTATTCATTTATTTGTTTGAGATCCTGAGGAATCCCAATGAGCTTTTCCAAGGCCCTCCCTGACTGCACTAGCAAATGGTTTTTACAGAGCTGGTTTGCTTGTCCCAGCATCTGACCCTCCTCTATTCACAGCACAGGCTTGGGACCGGCCATGGCAGAGTTAAAAAATGTTGAAAACATTATTTATTTATTCATTTATTTGTTTGAGATCCTGAGGAATTCCAATGAGCTTTTCCAAGGCCCTCCCTGACCGCAGTAGCAAATAGTTTTTACAGAGCTGGTTTCCTTGTCCCAGCATCTGACCCTCCTCTTTTCACAGCACGGGCTTGGGACCGGCCACGGCAGAGTTAAAAAATGTTGAAAACATTATTTATTTATTTAATAATTAATTTGTTTGAGATTCTGAGGAATCCCAATGAGCTTTTCCAAGGCCCTCCCTGACCGCAGTAGCAAATAGTTTTTTTTACAGAGCTGGTTTGCTTGTCCCAGCATCTGACCCTCTTCTTTTCACAGCACGGGCTTGGGACCGGCCACGGCAGAGTTTAAAAAATGTTGAAAACATTATTCATTTATTCATTTATTTGTTTGAGATCCTGAGGAATCCCAATGAGCTTTTCCAAGGCCCTCCCTGACCGCAGTAGCAAATAGTTTTTACAGAGCTGGTTTGCTTGTCCCAGCATCTGACCCTCCTCTTTTCACAGCACGGGCTTGGGACCGGCCACGGCAGAGTTAAAAAAATGTTGAAAACATTATTTATTTATTTATTCATTTATTTGTTTGAGATCCTGAGGAATCCCAATGAGCTTTTCCAAGGCCCTCCCTGACTGCAGTATCAAATAGTTTTTACAGAGCTGGTTTGCTTATCCCAGCATCTGACCCTCCTCTTTTCACAGCACGGGCTTGGGACCGGCCACGGCAGAGTTAAAAAAATGTTGAAAACATTATTTATTCATTTATTAGTTTGAGATCCTGAGGAATCCCAATGAGCTTTTCCAAGGCCCTCCCTGACCGCAGTAGCAAATAGTTTTTACAGAGCTGGTTTGCTTGTCCCAGCATCTGACCCTCCTCTATTCACAGCACGGGCTTGGGACCGGCCATGGCAGAGTTAAAAAATGTTGAAAACATTATTTATTTATTCATTTATTTGTTTGAGATCCTGAGGAATCCCAATGAGCTTTTCCAAGGCCCTCCCTGACCGCAGTAGCAAATAGTTTTTACAGAGCTGGTTTCCTTGTCCCAGCATCTGACCCTCCTCTTTTCACAGCACGGGCTTGGGACCGGCCACGGCAGAGTTAAAAAATGTTGAAAACATTATTTATTTATTTATTCATTTATTTGTTTGAGATCCTGAGGAATCCCAATGAGCTTTTCCAAGGCCCTCCCTGACCTCAGTAGCAAATAGTTTTTACAGAGCTGGTTTGCTTGTCCCAGCATCTGACCCTCCTCTTTTCACAGCACGGGCTTGGGACAGACCACGGCAGAGTTAAAAAAAATTTTGAAAACATTATTTATTTATTCATTTATTTGTTTGAGATCATGAGGAATCCCAATGAGCTTTTCCAAGGCCCTCCCTGACTGCACTAGCAAATAGTTTTTACAGAGCTGGTTTGCTTGTCCCAGCATCTGACCCTCCTCTTTTCACAGCACGGGCTTGGGACCGGCCACGGCAGAGTTAAAAAATGTTGAAAACATTATTTATTTATTCATTTATTTGTTTGAGATCCTGAGGAATCCCAATGAGCTTTTCCAAGGCCCTCCCTGACCGCAGTAGCAAATAGTTTTTACAGAGCTGGTTTGCTTGTCCCAGCATCTGACCCTCCTCTATTCACAGCACGGGCTTGGGACCGGCCATGGCAGAGTTAAAAAATGTTGAAAACATTATTTATTTATTTATTCATTTATTTGTTTGAGATCCTGAGGAATCTAAATGAGCTTTTCCAAGGCCCTCCCTGACCGCAGTAGCAAATAATTTTTACAGAGCTGGTTTCCTTGTCCCAGCATCTGACCCTCCTCTTTTCACAGCACGGGCTTGGGACCGGCCACGGCAGAGTTTAAAAATGTTGAAAACATTATTTATTTATTTAATAATTTATTTGTTTGAGATCCTGAGGAATCCCAATGAGCTTTTCCAAGGCCCTCCCTGACCGCAGTAGCAAATAGTTTTTACAGAGCTGGTTTGCTTGTCCCAGCATCTGACCCTCCTCTTTTCACAGCATGGGCTTGGGACCGGCCATGGCAGAGTTAAAAAAATGTTGAAAACATTATTTATTTATTCATTTATTTGTTTGAGATCCTGAGGAATCCCAATGAGCTTTTCCAAGGCCCTCCCTGACCGCAGTAGCAAATCGTTTTTACAGAGCTGGTTTCCTTGTCCCAACATCTGACCCTCCTCTTTTCATAGCACGGGCTTGGGACCGGCCACGGCAGAGTTAAAAAATGTTGAAAACATTATTTATTTATTTATTCATTTATTTGTTTGAGATTCTGAGGAATCCCAATGAGCTTTTCCAAGGCCCTCCCTGACCGCAGTAGCAAATAGTTTTTTTTACAGAGCTGGTTTGCTTGTCCCAGCATCTGACCCTCTTCTTTTCACAGCACGGGCTTGGGACCGGCCATGGCAGAGTTAAAAAATGTTGAAAACATTATTTATTTATTCATTTATTTGTTTGAGATCCTGAGGAATCCCAATGAGCTTTTCCAAGGCCCTCCCTGACCGCAGTAGCAAATAGTTTTTACAGAGCTGGTTTCCTTGTCCCAGCATCTGACCCTCCTCTTTTCACAGCACGGTCTTGGGACCGGCCACGGCAGAGTTAAAAAATGTTGAAAACATTATTTATTTATTTATTCATTTATTTGTTTGAGATCCTGAGGAATCCCAATGAGCTTTTCCAAGGCCCTCCCTGACTGCACTAGCAAATAGTTTTTACAGAGCTGGTTTGCTTGTCCCAGCATCTGACCCTCCTCTTTTCACAGCACGGGCTTGGGACCGGCCACGGCAGAGTTAAAAAATGTTGAAAACATTATTTATTTATTTATTCATTTATTTGTTTGAGATCCTGAGGAATCCCAATGAGCTTTTCCAAGGCCCTCCCTGACCGCAGTAGCAAATAGTTTTTACAGAGCTGGTTTGCTTGTCCCAGCATCTGACCCTCCTCTTTTCACAGCACGGGCTTGGGACCGGCCATGGCAGCGTTAAAAAAATGTTGAAAACATTATTTATTTATTCATTTATTTGTTTGAGATCCTGAGGAATCCCAATGAGCTTTTCCAAGGCCCTCCCTGACCGCAGTAGCAAATAGTTTTTACAGAGCTGGTTTGCTTGTCCCAGCATCTGACCCTCCTCTATTCACAGCACCGGCTTGGGACCGGCCATGGCAGAGTTAAAAAATGTTGAAAACATTATTTATTTATTCATTTATTTGTTTGAGATCCTGAGGAATCCCAATGAGCTTTTCCAAGGCCCTCCCTGACCGCAGTAGCAAATAGTTTTTACAGAGCTGGTTTCCTTGTCCCAGCATCTGACCCTCCTCTTTTCACAGCACGGGCTTGGGACCGGCCACGGCAGAGTTAAAAAATGTTGAAAACATTATTTATTTATTTATTCATTTATTTGTTTGAGATCCTGAGGAATCCCAATGAGCTTTTCCAAGGCCCTCCCTGACCGCAGTAGCAAATAGTTTTTACAGAGCTGGTTTGCTTGTCCCAGCATCTGACCCTCCTCTTTTCACAGCACGGGCTTGGGACCGGCCACGGCAGAGTTAAAAAAATGTTGAAAACATTATTTATTTATTCATTTATTTGTTTGAGATCCTGAGGAATCCCAATGAGCTTTTCCAAGGCCCTCCCTGACCACAGTAGCAAATCGTTTTTACAGAGCTGGTTTGCTTGTCCCAACATCTGACCCTCCTCTTTTCACAGCACGGGCTTGGGACCGGCCACGGCAGAGTTAAAAAATGTTGAAAACATTATTTATTTATTTATTCATTTATTTGTTTGAGATTCTGAGGAATCCCAATGAGCTTTTCCAAGGCCCTCCCTGACCGCAGTAGCAAATAGTTTTTTTTACAGAGCTGGTTTGCTTGTCCCAGCATCTGACCCTCTTCTTTTCACAGCACGGGCTTGGGACCGGACACGGCAGAGTTAAAAAAATGTTGAAAACATTATTTATTTATTCATTTATTTGTTTGAGATCCTGAGGAATCCCAATGAGCTTTTCCAAGGCCCTCCCTGACCGCAGTAGCAAATAGTTTTTACAGAGCTGGTTTGCTTGTCCCAGTATCTGACCCTCCTCTTTTCACAGCACGGGCTTGGGACCGGCCACGGCAGAGTTAAAAAATGTTGAAAACATTATTTATTTATTTAATAATTTATTTGTTTGAGATTCTGAGGAATCCCAATGAGCTTTTCCAAGGCCCTCCCTGACCGCAGTAGCAAATAGTTTTTACAGAGCTGGTTTGCTTGTCCCAGCATCTGACCCTCCTCTTTTCACAGCACGGGCTTGGGACCGGCCACGGCAGAGTTAAAAAAATGTTGAAAACATTATTTATTTATTTATTCATTTATTTGTTTGAGATCCTGAGGAATCCCAATGAGCTTTTCCAAGGCCCTCCCTGACCGCAGTAGCAAATAGTTTTTACAGAGCTGGTTTCCTTGTCCCAGCATCTGACCCTCCTCTTTTAACAGCATGGGCTTGGGACCGGCCACGGCAGAGTTAAAAAATGTTGAAAACATTATTTATTTATTTATTCATTTATTTGTTTGAGATCCTGAGGAATCCCAATGAGCTTTTCCAAGGCCCTCCCTGACCGCAGTAGCAAATAGTTTTTACAGAGCTGGTTTGCTTGTCCCAGCATCTGACCCTCCTCTTTTCACAGCACGGGCTTGGGACAGACCACGGCAGAGTTAAAAAAAATGTTGAAAACATTATTTATTTATTCATTTATTTGTTTGAGATCATGAGGAATCCCAATGAGCTTTTCCAAGGCCCTCCCTGACTGCACTAGCAAATAGTTTTTACAGAGCTGGTTTGCTTGTCCCAGCATCTGACCCTCCTCTTTTCACAGCACGGGCTTGGGACCGGCCACGGCAGAGTTAAAAAATGTTGAAAACATTATTTATTTATTCATTTATTTGTTTGAGATCCTGAGGAATCCCAATGAGCTTTTCCAAGGCCCTCCCTGACTGCAGTATCAAATAGTTTTTACAGAGCTGGTTTGCTTATCCCAGCATCTGACCCTCCTCTTTTCACAGCACGGGCTTGGGACCGGCCATGGCAGAGTTAAAAAAATGTTGAAAACATTATTTATTTATTCATTTATTTGTTTGAGATCCTGAGGAATCCCAATGAGCTTTTCCACGGCCCTCCCTGACCGCAGTAGCAAATAGTTTTTACAGAGCTGGTTTGCTTGTCCCAGCATCTGACCCTCCTCTATTCACAGCACGGGCTTGGGACCGGCCATGGCAGAGTTAAAAAATGTTGAAAACATTATTTATTTATTTATTCATTTATTTGTTTGAGATCCTGAGGAATCCCAATGACCTTTTCCAAGGCCCTCCCTGACCGCAGTAGCAAATAATTTTTACAGAGATGGTTTCCTTGTCCCAGCATCTGACCCTCCTCTTTTCACAGCACGGGCTTGGGACCGGCCACGGCAGAGTTAAAAAATGTTGAAAACATTATTTATTTATTTAATAATTTATTTGTTTGAGATCCTGAGGAATCCCAATGAGCTTTTCCAAGGCCCTCCCTGACCGCAGTAGCAAATAGTTTTTACAGAGCTTGTTTGCTTGTCCCTGCATCTGACCCTCCTCTTTTCACAGCACGGGCTTGGGACCGGCCACGGCAGAGTTAAAAAAATGTTGAAAACATTATTTATTTATTCATTTATTTGTTTGAGATCCTGAGGAATCCCAATGAGCTTTTCCAAGGCCCTCCCTGACCGCAGTAGCAAATCATTTTTACAGAGCTGGTTTGCTTGTCCCAACATCTGACCCTCCTCTTTTCACAGCACGGGCTTGGGACCGGCCACGGCAGAGTTAAAAATGTTGAAAACATTATTTATTTATTTATTCATTTATTTGTTTGAGATTCTGAGGAATCCCAATGAGCTTTTCCAAGGCCCTCCCTGACCGCAGTAGCAAATAGTTTTTTTTACAGAGCTGGTTTGCTTGTCCCAGCATCTGACCCTCTTCTTTTCACAGCACGGGCTTGGGACCGGACACGGCAGAGTTAAAAAAATGTTGAAAACATTATTTATTTATTTATTCATTTATTTGTTTGAGATCCTGAGGAATCCCAATGAGCTTTTCCAAGGCCCTCCCTGACCGCAGTAGCAAATAGTTTTTAAAGAGCTGGTTTGCTTGTCCCAGCATCTGACCCTCCTCTATTCACAGCACGGGCTTGGGACCGGCCATGGCAGAGTTAAAAAATGTTGAAAACATTATTTATTCATTTATTTGTTTGAGATCCTGAGGAATCCCAATGAGCTTTTCCAAGGCCCTCCCTGACCGCAGTAGCAAATAGTTTTTACAGAGCTGGTTTCCTTGTCCCAGCATCTGACCCTCCTCTTTTCACAGCACGGGCTTGGGACCGGCCACGGCAGTGTTAAAAAATGTTGAAAACATTATTTATTTATTTATTAATTTATTTGTTTGAGATCCTGAGGAATCCCAATGAGCTTTTCCAAGGCCCTCCCTGACCGCAGTAGCAAAAAGTTTTTTTTACAGAGCTGGTTTGCTTGTCCCAGCATCTGACCCTCTTCTTTTCACAGCACGGGCTTGGGACCGGACACGGCAGAGTTAAAAAAATGTTGAAAACATTATTTATTGATTTATTCGTTTATTTGTTTGAGATCCTGAGGAATCCCAATGAGCTTTTCCAAGGCCCTCCCTGACCGCAGTAGCAAATAGTTTTTACAGAGCTGGTTTGCTTGTCCCAGCATCTGACCCTCCTCTTTTCACAGCACGGGCTTGGGACCGGCCACGGCAGAGTTAAAAAAATGTTGAAAACATTATTTATTTATTTATTCATTTATTTGTTTGAGATCCTGAGGAATCCCAATGAGCTTTTCCAAGGCCCTCCCTGACTGCAGTATCAAATAGTTTTTACAGAGCTGGTTTGCTTATCCCAGCATCTGACCCTCCTCTTTTCACAGCACGGGCTTGGGACCGGCCACGGCAGAGTTAAAAAAATGTTGAAAACATTATTTATTTATTCATTTATTTGTTTGAGATCCTGAGGAATCCCAATGAGCTTTTCCAAGGCCCTCCCTCACCGCAGTAGCAAATAGTTTTTACAGAGCTGGTTTGCTTGTCCCAGCATCTGACCCTCCTCTATTCACAGCACGGGCTTGGGACCGGCCATGGCAGAGTTAAAAAATGTTGAAAACATTATTTATTTATTCATTTATTTGTTTGAGATCCTGAGGAATCCCAATGAGCTTTTCCAAGGCCCTCCCTGACCGCAGTAGCAAATAGTTTTTACAGAGCTGGTTTCCTTGTCCCAGCATCTGACCCTCCTCTTTTCACAGCACGGGCTTGGGACCGGCCACGGCAGAGTTAAAAAATGTTGAAAACATTATTTATTTATTTATTAATTTATTTGTTTGAGATCCTGAGGAATCCCAATGAGCTTTTCCAAGGCCCTCCCTGACCGCAGTAGCAAATAGTTTTTACAGAGCTGGTTTGCTTGTCCCAGCATCTGACCCTCCTCTTTTCACAGCACGGGCTTGGGACCGGCCACGGCAGAGTTAAAAAAATGTTGAAAACTTTATTTATTTATTTATTCATTTATTTGTTTGAGATCCTGAGGAATCCCAATGAGCTTTTCCAAGGCCCTCCCTGACCGCAGTAGCAAATAGTTTTTCCAGAGCTGGTTTCCTTGTCCCAGCATCTGACCCTCCTCTTTTCACAGCACAGGCTTGGGACCGGCCACGGCAGAGTTAAAAACTGTTGAAAACATTATTTATTTATTTATTCATTTATTTGTTTGAGATCCTGAGGAATCCCAATGAGCTTTTCCAAGGCCCTCCCTGACTGCACTAGCAAATGGTTTTTACAGAGCTGGTTTGCTTGTCCCAGCATCTGACCCTCCTCTATTCACAGCACAGGCTTGGGACCGGCCACGGCAGAGTTAAAAAATGTTGAAAACATTATTTATTTATTTATTTATTCATTTATTTGTTTGAAATCCTGAGGAATCCCAATGAGCTTTTCCAAGGCCCTCCCTGACTGCAGTATCAAATAGTTTTTACAGAGCTGGTTTGCTTATCCCAGCATCTGACCCTCCTCTTTTCACAGCACGGGCTTGGGACCGGCCATGGCAGAGTTAAAAAAATGTTGAAAACATTATTTATTTATTCATTTATTTGTTTGAGATCCTGAGGAATCCCAATGAGCTTTTCCAAGGCCCTCCCTGACCGCAGTAGCAAATAGTTTTTACAGAGCTGGTTTGCTTGTCCCAGCATCTGACCCTCCTCTATTCACAGCACGGGCTTGGGACCGGCCATGGCAGAGTTAAAAAATGTTGAAAACATTATTTATTTATTTATTCATTTATTTGTTTGAGATCCTGAGGAATCTAAATGAGCTTTTCCAAGGCCCTCCCTGACCGCAGTAGCAAATAATTTTTACAGAGCTGGTTTCCTTGTCCCAGCATCTGACCCTCCTCTTTTCACAGCACGGGCTTGGGACCGGCCACGGCAGAGTTAAAAAATGTTGAAAACATTATTTATTTATTTAATAATTTATTTGTTTGAGATCCTGAGGAATCCCAATGAGCTTTTCCAAGGCCCTCCCTGACCGCAGTAGCAAATAGTTTTTACAGAGCTGGTTTGCTTGTCCCAGCATCTGACCCTCCTCTTTTCACAGCATGGGCTTGGGACCGGCCATGGCAGAGTTAAAAAAATGTTGAAAACATTATTTATTTATTCATTTATTTGTTTGAGATCCTGAGGAATCCCAATGAGCTTTTCCAAGGCCCTCCCTGACCGCAGTAGCAAATCGTTTTTACAGAGCTGGTTTCCTTGTCCCAACATCTGACCCTCCTCTTTTCATAGCACGGGCTTGGGACCGGCCACGGCAGAGTTAAAAAATGTTGAAAACATTATTTATTTATTTATTCATTTATTTGTTTGAGATTCTGAGGAATCCCAATGAGCTTTTCCAAGGCCCTCCCTGACCGCAGTAGCAAATAGTTTTTTTTACAGAGCTGGTTTGCTTGTCCCAGCATCTGACCCTCTTCTTTTCACAGCACGGGCTTGGGACCGGCCATGGCAGAGTTAAAAAATGTTGAAAACATTATTTATTTATTCATTTATTTGTTTGAGATCCTGAGGAATCCCAATGAGCTTTTCCAAGGCCCTCCCTGACCGCAGTAGCAAATAGTTTTTACAGAGCTGGTTTCCTTGTCCCAGCATCTGACCCTCCTCTTTTCACAGCACGGTCTTGGGACCGGCCACGGCAGAGTTAAAAAATGTTGAAAACATTATTTATTTATTTGTTTGAGATCCTGAGGAATCCCAATGAGCTTTTCCAAGGCCCTCCCTGACTGCACTAGCAAATAGTTTTTACAGAGCTGGTTTGCTTGTCCCAGCATCTGACCCTCCTCTTTTCACAGCACGGGCTTGGGACCGGCCACGGCAGAGTTAAAAAATGTTGAAAACATTATTTATTTATTTATTCATTTATTTGTTTGAGATCCTGAGGAATCCCAATGAGCTTTTCCAAGGCCCTCCCTGACCGCAGTAGCAAATAGTTTTTACAGAGCTGGTTTGCTTGTCCCAGCATCTGACCCTCCTCTTTTCACAGCACGGGCTTGGGACCGGCCATGGCAGCGTTAAAAAAATGTTGAAAACATTATTTATTTATTCATTTATTTGTTTGAGATCCTGAGGAATCCCAATGAGCTTTTCCAAGGCCCTCCCTGACCGCAGTAGCAAATAGTTTTTACAGAGCTGGTTTGCTTGTCCCAGCATCTGACCCTCCTCTATTCACAGCACCGGCTTGGGACCGGCCATGGCAGAGTTAAAAAATGTTGAAAACATTATTTATTTATTCATTTATTTGTTTGAGATCCTGAGGAATCCCAATGAGCTTTTCCAAGGCCCTCCCTGACCGCAGTAGCAAATAGTTTTTACAGAGCTGGTTTCCTTGTCCCAGCATCTGACCCTCCTCTTTTCACAGCACGGGCTTGGGACCGGCCACGGCAGAGTTAAAAAATGTTGAAAACATTATTTATTTATTTAATAATTTATTTGTTTGAGATCCTGAGGAATCCCAATGAGCTTTTCCAAGGCCCTCCCTGACCGCAGTAGCAAATAGTTTTTACAGAGCTGGTTTGCTTGTCCCAGCATCTGACCCTCCTCTTTTCACAGCACGGGCTTGGGACCGGCCACGGCAGAGTTAAAAAAATGTTGAAAACATTATTTATTTATTCATTTATTTGTTTGAGATCCTGAGGAATCCCAATGAGCTTTTCCAAGGCCCTCCCTGACCACAGTAGCAAATCGTTTTTACAGAGCTGGTTTGCTTGTCCCAACATCTGACCCTCCTCTTTTCACAGCACGGGCTTGGGACCGGCCACGGCAGAGTTAAAAAATGTTGAAAACATTATTTATTTATTTATTCATTTATTTGTTTGAGATTCTGAGGAATCCCAATGAGCTTTTCCAAGGCCCTCCCTGACCGCAGTAGCAAATAGTTTTTTTTACAGAGCTGGTTTGCTTGTCCCAGCATCTGACCCTCTTCTTTTCACAGCACGGGCTTGGGACCGGACACGGCAGAGTTAAAAAAATGTTGAAAACATTATTTATTTATTCATTTATTTGTTTGAGATCCTGAGGAATCCCAATGAGCTTTTCCAAGGCCCTCCCTGACCGCAGTAGCAAATAGTTTTTACAGAGCTGGTTTGCTTGTCCCAGTATCTGACCCTCCTCTTTTCACAGCACGGGCTTGGGACCGGCCACGGCAGAGTTAAAAAATGTTGAAAACATTATTTATTTATTTAATAATTTATTTGTTTGAGATTCTGAGGAATCCCAATGAGCTTTTCCAAGGCCCTCCCTGACCGCAGTAGCAAATAGTTTTTACAGAGCTGGTTTGCTTGTCCCAGCATCTGACCCTCCTCTATTCACAGCACAGGCTTGGGACCGGCCATGGCAGAGTTAAAAAATGTTGAAAACATTATTTATTTATTCATTTATTTGTTTGAGATCCTGAGGAATTCCAATGAGCTTTTCCAAGGCCCTCCCTGACCGCAGTAGCAAATAGTTTTTACAGAGCTGGTTTCCTTGTCCCAGCATCTGACCCTCCTCTTTTCACAGCACGGGCTTGGGACCGGCCACGGCAGAGTTAAAAAATGTTGAAAACATTATTTATTTATTTAATAATTTATTTGTTTGAGATTCTGAGGAATCCCAATGAGCTTTTCCAAGGCCCTCCCTGACCGCAGTAGCAAATAGTTTTTTTTACAGAGCTGGTTTGCTTGTCCCAGCATCTGACCCTCTTCTTTTCACAGCACGGGCTTGGGACCGGACACGGCAGAGTTAAAAAAATGTTGAAAACATTATTTATTTATTCATTTATTTGTTTGAGATCCTGAGGAATCCCAATGAGCTTTTCCAAGGCCCTCCCTGACCGCAGTAGCAAATAGTTTTTACAGAGCTGGTTTGCTTGTCCCAGTATCTGACCCTCCTCTTTTCACAGCACGGGCTTGGGACCGGCCACGGCAGAGTTAAAAAATGTTGAAAACATTATTTATTTATTTAATAATTTATTTGTTTGAGATTCTGAGGAATCCCAATAAGCTTTTCCAAGGCCCTCCCTGACCGCAGTAGCAAATAGTTTTTACAGAGCTGGTTTGCTTGTCCCAGCATCTGACCCTCCTCTATTCACAGCACAGGCTTGGGACCGGCCATGGCAGAGTTAAAAAATGTTGAAAACATTATTTATTTATTCATTTATTTGTTTGAGATCCTGAGGAATTCCAATGAGCTTTTCCAAGGCCCTCCCTGACCGCAGTAGCAAATAGTTTTTACAGAGCTGGTTTCCTTGTCCCAGCATCTGACCCTCCTCTTTTCACAGCACGGGCTTGGGACCGGCCACGGCAGAGTTAAAAAATGTTGAAAACATTATTTATTTATTTAATAATTTATTTGTTTGAGATTCTGAGGAATCCCAATGAGCTTTTCCAAGGCCCTCCCTGACCGCAGTAGCAAATAGTTTTTTTTACAGAGCTGGTTTGCTTGTCCCAGCATCTGACCCTCTTCTTTTCACAGCACGGGCTTGGGACCGGCCACGGCAGAGTTAAAAAAATGTTGAAAACATTATTTATTTATTCATTTATTTGTTTGAGATCCTGAGGAATCCCAATGAGCTTTTCCAAGGCCCTCCCTGACCGCAGTAGCAAATAGTTTTTACAGAGCTGGTTTGCTTGTCCCAGCATCTGACCCTCCTCTTTTCACAGCACGGGCTTGGGACCGGCCACGGCAGAGTTAAAAAAATGTTGAAAACATTATTTATTTATTTATTCATTTATTTGTTTGAGATCCTGAGGAATCCTAATGAGCTTTTCCAAGGCCCTCCCTGACTGCAGTATCAAATAGTTTTTACAGAGCTGGTTTGCTTATCCCAGCATCTGACCCTCCTCTTTTCACAGCACGGGCTTGGGACCGGCCTCGGCAGAGTTAAAAAAATGTTGAAAACATTATTTATTCATTTATTAGTTTGAGATCCTGAGGAATCCCAATGAGCTTTTCCAAGGCCCTCCCTGACTGCAGTATCAAATAGTTTTTACAGAGCTGGTTAACTTATCCCAGCATCTGACCCTCCTCTTTTCACAGCACGGGCTTGGGACCGGCCACGGCAGAGTTAAAAAAATGTTGAAAACATTATTTATTTATTTATTCATTTATTTGTTTGAGATCCTGAGGAATCCCAATGAGCTTTTCCAAGGCCCTCCCTGACTGCAGTATCAAATAGTTTTTACAGAGCTGGTTTGCTTATCCCAGCATCTGATCCTCCTCTTTTCACAGCACGGGCTTGGGACCGGCCACGGCAGAGTTAAAAAAATGTTGAAAACATTATTTATTCATTTATTAGTTTGAGATCCTGAGGAATCCCAATGAGCTTTTCCAAGGCCCTCCCTGACCGCAGTAGCAAATAGTTTTTACAGAGCTGGTTTGCTTGTCCCAGCATCTGACCCTCCTCTATTCACAGCACGGGCTTGGGACCGGCCATGGCAGAGTTAAAAAATGTTGAAAACATTATTTATTTATTCATTTATTTGTTTGAGATCCTGAGGAATCTAAATGAGCTTTTCCAAGGCCCTCCCTGACCGCAGTAGCAAATAATTTTTACAGAGCTGGTTTCCTTGTCCCAGCATCTGACCCTCCTCTTTTCACAGCACGGGCTTGGGACCGGCCACGGCAGAGTTAAAAAATGTTGAAAACATTATTTATTTATTTAATAATTTATTTGTTTGAGATCCTGAGGAATCCCAATGAGCTTTTCCAAGGCCCTCCCTGACCGCAGTAGCAAATAGTTTTTACAGAGCTGGTTTGCTTGTCCCAGCATCTGACCCTCCTCTTTTCACAGCATGGGCTTGGAACCGGCCATGGCAGAGTTAAAAAAATGTTGAAAACATTATTTATTTATTCATTTATTTGTTTGAGATCCTGAGGAATCCCAATGAGCTTTTCCAAGGCCCTCCCTGACCGCAGTAGCAAATCGTTTTTACAGAGCTGGTTTGCTTGTCCCAACATCTGACCCTCCTCTTTTCATAGCACGGGCTTGGGACCGGCCACGGCAGAGTTAAAAAATGTTGAAAACATTATTTATTTATTTATTCATTTATTTGTTTGAGATCCTGAGGAATCCCAATGAGCTTTTCCAAGGCCCTCCCTGACCGCAGTAGCAAATAGTTTTTTTTACAGAGCTGGTTTGCTTGTCCCAGCATCTGACCCTCTTCTTTTCACAGCACGGGCTTGGGACCGGCCATGGCAGAGTTAAAAAATGTTGAAAACATTATTTATTTATTCATTTATTTGTTTGAGATCCTGAGGAATCCCAATGAGCTTTTCCAAGGCCCTCCCTGACCGCAGTAGCAAATAGTTTTTACAGAGCTGGTTTCCTTGTCCCAGCATCTGACCCTCCTCTTTTCACAGCACGGTCTTGGGACCGGCCACGGCAGAGTTAAAAAATGTTGAAAACATTATTTATTTATTTATTCATTTATTTGTTTGAGATCCTGAGGAATCCCAATGAGCTTTTCCAAGGCCCTCCCTGACCGCAGTAGCAAATAGTTTTTACAGAGCTGGTTTGCTTGTCCCAGCATCTGACCCTCCTCTTTTCACAGCACGGGCTTGGGACCGGCCACGGCAGAGTTAAAAAAAATGTTGAAAACATTATTTATTTATTTATTCATTTATTTGTTTGAGATCCTGAGGAATCCCAATGAGCTTTTCCAAGGCCCTCCCTGACTGCAGTATCAAATAGTTTTTACAGAGCTGGTTTGCTTATCCCAGCATCTGACCCTCCTCTTTTCACAGCACAGGCTTGGGACCGGCCACGGCAGAGTTAAAAAAATGTTGAAAACATTATTTATTTATTCATTTATTTGTTTGAGATCCTGAGGAATCCCAATGAGCTTTTCCAAGGCCCTCCCTCACCGCAGTAGCAAATAGTTTTTACAGAGCTGGTTTGCTTGTCCCAGCATCTGACCCTCCTCTATTCACAGCACGGGCTTGGGACCGGCCATGGCAGAGTTAAAAAATGTTGAAAACATTATTTATTTATTCATTTATTTGTTTGAGATCCTGAGGAATCCCAATGAGCTTTTCCAAGGCCCTCCCTGACCGCAGTAGCAAATAGTTTTTACAGAGCTGGTTTGCTTGTCCCAGCATCTGACCCTCCTCTATTCACAGCACCGGCTTGGGACCGGCCATGGCAGAGTTAAAAAATGTTGAAAACATTATTTATTTATTCATTTATTTGTTTGAGATCCTGAGGAATCCCAATGAGCTTTTCCAAGGCCCTCCCTGACCGCAGTAGCAAATAGTTTTTACAGAGCTGGTTTCCTTGTCCCAGCATCTGACCCTCCTCTTTTCACAGCACGGGCTTGGGACCGGCCACGGCAGAGTTAAAAAATGTTGAAAACATTATTTATTTATTTAATAATTTATTTGTTTGAGATCCTGAGGAATCCCAATGAGCTTTTCCAAGGCCCTCCCTGACCGCAGTAGCAAATAGTTTTTACAGAGCTGGTTTGATTGTCCCAGCATCTGACCCTCCTCTTTTCACAGCACGGGCTTGGGACCGGCCACGGCAGAGTTAAAAAAATGTTGAAAACATTATTTATTTATTCATTTATTTGTTTGAGATCCTGAGGAATCCCAATGAGCTTTTCCAAGGCCCTCCCTGACCACAGTAGCAAATCGTTTTTACAGAGCTGGTTTGCTTGTCCCAACATCTGACCCTCCTCTTTTCACAGCACGGGCTTGGGACCGGCCACGGCAGAGTTAAAAAATGTTGAAAACATTATTTATTTATTTATTCATTTATTTGTTTGAGATTCTGAGGAATCCCAATGAGCTTTTCCAAGGCCCTCCCTGACCGCAGTAGCAAATAGTTTTTTTTACAGAGCTGGTTTGCTTGTCCCAGCATCTGACCCTCTTCTTTTCACAGCACGGGCTTGGGACCGGACACGGCAGAGTTAAAAAAATGTTGAAAACATTATTTATTTATTCATTTATTTGTTTGAGATCCTGAGGAATCCCAATGAGCTTTTCCAAGGCCCTCCCTGACCGCAGTAGCAAATAGTTTTTACAGAGCTGGTTTGCTTGTCCCAGCATCTGACCCTCCTCTTTTCACAGCACGGGCTTGGGACCGGATACGGCAGAGTTAAAAAAATGTTGAAAACATTATTTATTTATTTATTAATTTATTTGTTTGAGATCCTGAGGATTCCCAATGAGCTTTTCCAAGGCCCTCCTTGACCGCAGTAGCAAATAGTTTTTACAGAGCTGGTTTGCTTGTCCCAGCATCTGACTCTCCACTATTCACAGCACGGGCTTGGGACCGGCCATGGCAGAGTTAAAAAATGTTGAAAACATTATTTATTCATTTATTTGTTTGAGATCCTGAGGAATCCCAATGAGCTTTTCCAAGGCCCTCCCTGACCGCAGTAGCAAATAGTTTTTACAGAGCTGGTTTCCTTGTCCCAGCATCTGACCCTCCTCTTTTCACAGCACGGGCTTGGGACCGGCCACGGCAGAGTTAAAAAATGTTGAAAACATTATTTATTTATTTATTAATTTATTTGTTTGAGATCCTGAGGAATCCCAATGAGCTTTTCCAAGGCCCTCCCTGACCGCAGTAGCAAAAAGTTTTTTTTACAGAGCTGGTTTGCTTGTCCCAGCATCTGACTCTCTTCTTTTCACAGCTCGGGCTTGGGACCGGACACGGCAGAGTTAAAAAAATGTTGAAAACATTATTTATTTATTCATTTATTTGTTTGAGATCCTGAGGAATCCCAATGAGCTTTTCCAAGGCCCTCCCTGACCGCAGTAGCAAATAGTTTTTACAGAGCTGGTTTGCTTGTCCCAGCATCTGACCCTCCTCTTTTCACAGCACGGGCTTGGGACCGGCCACGGCAGAGTTAAAAAAATGTTGAAAACATTATTTATTTATTTATTCATTTATTTGTTTGAGATCCTGAGGAATCCCAATGAGCTTTTCCAAGGCCCTCCCTGACTGCAGTATCAAATAGTTTTTACAGAGCTGGTTTGCTTATCCCAGCATCTGACCCTCCTCTTTTCACAGCACGGGCTTGAGACCGGCCACGGCAGAGTTAAAAAAAATGTTGAAAACATTATTTATTTATTCATTTATTTGTTTGAGATCCTGAGGAATCCCAATGAGCTTTTCCAAGGCCCTCCCTGACCGCAGTAGCAAATAGTTTTTACAGAGCTGGTTTGCTTGTCCCAGCATCTGACCCTCCTCTATTCACAGCACGGGCTTGGGACCGGCCATGGCAGAGTTAAAAAATGTTGAAAACATTATTTATTTATTCATTTATTTGTTTGAGATCCTGAGGAATCCCAATGAGCTTTTCCAAGGCCCTCCCTGACCGCAGTAGCAAATAGTTTTTACAGAGCTGGTTTCCTTGTCCCAGCATCTGACCCTCCTCTTTTCACAGAACGGGCTTGGGACCGGCCACGGCAGAGTTAAAAAAAGTTGAAAACATTATTTATTTATTTATTAATTTATTTGTTTGAGATCCTGAGGAATCCCAATGAGCTTTTCCAAGGCCCTCCCTGACCGCAGTAGCAAATAGTTTTTACAGAGCTGGTTTGCTTGTCCCAGCATCTGACCCTCCTCTTTTCAGAGCACGGGCTTGGGACCGGCCACGGCAGAGTTAAAAAAATGTTGAAAACATTATTTATTTATTTATTCATTTATTTGTTTGAGATCCTGAGGAATCCCAATGAGCTTTTCCAAGGCCCTCCCTGACTGCAGTATCAAATAGTTTTTACAGAGCTGGTTTGCTTATCCCAGCATCTGACCCTCCTCTTTTCACAGCACGGGCTTGGGACCGGCCATGGCAGAGTTAAAAAAATGTTGAAAACATTATTTATTTATTCATTTATTTGTTTGAGATCCTGAGGAATCCCAATGAGCTTTTCCAAGGCCCTCCCTGACCGCAGTAGCAAATAGTTTTTACAGAGCTGGTTTGCTTGTCCCAGCATCTGACCCTCCTCTATTCACAGCACGGGCTTGGGACCGGCCATGGCAGAGTTAAAAAATGTTGAAAACATTATTTATTTATTCATTTATTTGTTTGAGATCCTGAGGAATCCCAATGAGCTTTTCCAAGGCCCTCCCTGACCGCAGTAGCAAATCGTTTTTACAGAGCTGGTTTGCTTGTCCCAGCATCTGACCCTCCTCTTTTCACAGCACGGGCTTGGGACAGACCACGGCAGAGTTAAAAAAAATGTTGAAAACATTATTTATTTATTCATTTATTTGTTTGAGATCATGAGGAATCCCAATGAGCTTTTCCAAGGCCCTCCCTGACTGCACTAGCAAATAGTTTTTACAGAGCTGGTTTGCTTGTCCCAGCATCTGACCCTCCTCTTTTCACAGCACGGGCTTGGGACCGGCCACGGCAGAGTTAAAAATGTTGAAAACATTATTTATTTATTTATTCATTTATTTGTTTGAGATCCTGAGGAATCCCAATGAGCTTTTCCAAGGCCCTCCCTGACTGCAGTATCAAATAGTTTTTACAGAGCTGGTTTGCTTATCCCAGCATCTGACCCTCCTCTTTTCACAGCACGGGCTTGGGACCGGCCATGGCAGAGTTAAAAAAATGTTGAAAACATTATTTATTTATTCATTTATTTGTTTGAGATCCTGAGGAATCCCAATGAGCTTTTCCAAGGCCCTCCCTGACCGCAGTAGCAAATAGTTTTTACAGAGCTGGTTTGCTTGTCCCAGCATCTGACCCTCCTCTATTCACAGCACGGGCTTGGGACCGGCCATGGCAGAGTTAAAAAATGTTGAAAACATTATTTATTTATTCATTTATTTGTTTGAGATCCTGAGGAATCCCAATGAGCTTTTCCAAGGCCCTCCCTGACCGCAGTAGCAAATAGTTTTTACAGAGCTGGTTTCCTTGTCCCAGCATCTGACCCTCCTCTTTTCACAGCACGGGCTTGGGACCGGCCACGGCAGAGTTAAAAAATGTTGAAAACATTATTTATTTATTTATTCATTTATTTGTTTGAGATCCTGAGGAATCCCAATGAGCTTTTCCAAGGCCCTCCCTGACCGCAGTAGCAAATAGTTTTTACAGAGCTGGTTTGCTTGTCCCAGCATCTGACCCTCCTCTTTTCACAGCACGGGCTTGGGACCGGCGACGGCAGAGTTAAAAAATGTTGAAAACATTATTTATTTATTTATTCATTTATTTGTTTGAGATCCTGAGGAATCCCAATGAGCTTTTCCATGGCCCTTCCTGACCTCAGTAGAAAATAGTTTTTACAGAGCTGGTTTGCTTGTCCCAGCATCTGACCCTCCTCTTTTCACAGCACGGGCTTGGGACCGGCCATGGCAGAGTTAAAAAATGTTGAAAACATTATTTATTTATTCATTTATTTGTTTGAGATCCTGAGGAATCCCAATGAGCTTTTCCAAGGCCCTCCCTGACCGCAGTAGCAAATAGTTTTTACAGAGCTGGTTTCCTTGTCCCAGCATCTGACCCTCCTCTTTTCACAGCACGGGCTTGGGACCGGCCACGGCAGAGTTAAAAAATGTTGAAAACATTATTTATTTATTTAATAATTTATTTGTTTGAGATCCTGAGGAATCCCAATGAGCTTTTCCAAGGCCCTCCCTGACCGCAGTAGGAAATAGTTTTTACAGAGCTGGTTTGCTTGTCCCAGCATCTGACCCTCCTCTTTTCACAGCACGGGCTTGGGACCGGCCACGGCAGAGTTAAAAAAATGTTGAAAACATTATTTATTTATTCATTTATTTGTTTGAGATCCTGAGGAATCCCAATGAGCTTTTCCAAGGCCCTCCCTGACCGCAGTAGCAAATAGTTTTTACAGAGCTGGTTTGCTTGTCCCAGCATCTGACCCTCCTCTATTCACAGCACGGGCTTGGGACCGGCCATGGCAGAGTTAAAAAATGTTGAAAACATTATTTATTCATTTATTTGTTTGAGATCCTGAGGAATCCCAATGAGCTTTTCCAAGGCCCTCCCTGACCGCAGTAGCAAATAGTTTTTACAGAGCTGGTTTCCTTGTCCCAGCATCTGACCCTCCTCTTTTCACAGCACGGGCTTGGGACCGGCCACGGCAGAGTTAAAAAATGTTGAAAACATTATTTATTTATTTATTAATTTATTTGTTTGAGATCCTGAGGAATCCCAATGAGCGTTTCCAAGGCCCTCCCTGACCGCAGTAGCAAAAAGTTTTTTTTACAGAGCTGGTTTGCTTGTCCCAGCATCTGACCCTCTTCTTTTCACAGCACGGGCTTGGGACCGGACACGGCAGAGTTAAAAAAATGTTGAAAACATTATTTATTTATTCATTTATTTGTTTGAGATCCTGAGGAATCCCAATGAGCTTTTCCAAGGCCCTCCCTGACCGCAGTAGCAAATAGTTTTTACAGAGCTGGTTTGCTTGTCCCAGCATCTGACCCTCCTCTTTTCACAGCACGGGCTTGGGACCGGCCATGGCAGCGTTAAAAAAATGTTGAAAACATTATTTATTTATTCATTTATTTGTTTGAGATCCTGAGGAATCCCAATGAGCTTTTCCAAGGCCCTCCCTGACCGCAGTAGCAAATAGTTTTTACAGAGCTGGTTTGCTTGTCCCAGCATCTGACCCTCCTCTATTCACAGCACGGGCTTGGGACCGGCCATGGCAGAGTTAAAAAATGTTGAAAACATTATTTATTCATTTATTTGTTTGAGATCCTGAGGAATCCCAATGAGCTTTTCCAAGGCCCTCCCTGACCGCAGTAGCAAATAGTTTTTACAGAGCTGGTTTCCTTGTCCCAGCATCTGACCCTCCTCTTTTCACAGCACGGGCTTGGGACCGGCCACGGCAGAGTTAAAAAATGTTGAAAACATTATTTATTTATTTATTAATTTATTTGTTTGAGATCCTGAGGAATCCCAATGAGCGTTTCCAAGGCCCTCCCTGACCGCAGTAGCAAAAAGTTTTTTTTACAGAGCTGGTTTGCTTGTCCCAGCATCTGACCCTCTTCTTTTCACAGCACGGGCTTGGGACCGGACACGGCAGAGTTAAAAAAATGTTGAAAACATTATTTATTTATTCATTTATTTGTTTGAGATCCTGAGGAATCCCAATGAGCTTTTCCAAGGCCCTCCCTGACCGCAGTAGCAAATAGTTTTTACAGAGCTGGTTTGCTTGTCCCAGCATCTGACCCTCCTCTTTTCACAGCACGGGCTTGGGACCGGCCATGGCAGCGTTAAAAAAATGTTGAAAACATTATTTATTTATTCATTTATTTGTTTGAGATCCTGAGGAATCCCAATGAGCTTTTCCAAGGCCCTCCCTGACCGCAGTAGCAAATAGTTTTTACAGAGCTGGTTTGCTTGTCCCAGCATCTGACCCTCCTCTATTCACAGCACGGGCTTGGGACCGGCCATGGCAGAGTTAAAAAATGTTGAAAACATTATTTATTTATTCATTTATTTGTTTGAGATCCTGAGGAATCCCAATGAGCTTTTCCAAGGCCCTCCCTGACCGCAGTAGCAAATAGTTTTTACAGAGCTGGTTTCCTTGTCCCAGCATCTGACCCTCCTCTTTTCACAGCACGGGCTTGGGACCGGCCACGGCATAGTTAAAAAATGTTGAAAACATTATTTATTTATTTAATAATTTATTTGTTTGAGATCCTGAGGAATCCCAATGAGCTTTTCCAAGGCCCTCCCTGACCGCAGTAGCAAATAGTTTTTACAGAGCTGGTTTGCTTGTCCCAGCATCTGACCCTCCTCTTTTCACAGCACGGGCTTGGGACCGGCCACGGCAGAGTTAAAAAAATGTTGAAAACATTATTTATTTATTCATTTATTTGTTTGAGATCCTGAGGAATCCCAATGAGCTTTTCCAAGGCCCTCCCTAACCGCAGTAGCAAATTGTTTTTATAGAGCTGGTTTGCTTGTCCCAACATCTGACCCTCCTCTTTTCACAGCACGGGCTTGGGACCGGCCACGGCAGAGTTAAAAAATGTTGAAAACATTATTTATTTATTTATTCATTTATTTGTTTGAGATTCTGAGGAATCCCAATGAGCTTTTCCAAGGCCCTCCCTGACCGCAGTAGCAAATAGTTTTTTTTACAGAGCTGGTTTGCTTGTCCCAGCATCTGACCCTCTTCTTTTCACAGCACGGGCTTGGGACCGGACACGGCAGAGTTAAAAAAATGTTGAAAACATTATTTATTTATTCATTTATTTGTTTGAGATCCTGAGGAATCCCAATGAGCTTTTCCAAGGCCCTCCCTGACCGCAGTAGCAAATAGTTTTTACAGAGCTGGTTTGCTTGTCCCAGCATCTGACCCTCCTCCTTTCACAGCACGGGCTTGGGACCGGCCACGGCAGAGTTAAAAAAATGTTGAAAACATTATTTATTTATTTATTCATTTATTTGTTTGAGATCCTGAGGAATCCCAATGAGCTGTTCCAAGGCCCTCCCTGACCGCAGTAGCAAATAGTTTTTACAGAGCTGGTTTGCTTGTCCCAGCATCTGACCCTCCTCTATTCACAGCACGGGCTTGGGACCGGCCATGGCAGAGTTAAAAAATGTTGAAAACATTATTTATTCATTTATTTGTTTGAGATCCTGAGGAATCCCAATGAGCTTTTCCAAGGCCCTCCCTGACCGCAGTAGCAAATAGTTTTTACAGAGCTGGTTTCCTTGTCCCAGCATCTGACCCTCCTCTTTTCACAGCACGGGCTTGGGACCGGCCACGGCAGAGTTAAAAAATGTTGAAAACATTATTTATTTATTTATTAATTTATTTGTTTGAGATCCTGAGGAATCCCAATGAGCTTTTCCAAGGCCCTCCCTGACCGCAGTAGCAAAAAGTTTTTTTTACAGAGCTGGTTTGCTTGTCCCAGCATCTGACCCTCTTCTTTTCACAGCACGGGCTTGGGACCGGACACGGCAGAGTTAAAAAAATGTTGAAAACATTATTTATTTATTCATTTATTTGTTTGAGATCCTGAGGAATCCCAATGAGCTTTTCCAAGGCCCTCCCTGACCGCAGTAGCAAATAGTTTTTACAGAGCTGGTTTGCTTGTCCCAGCATCTGACCCTCCTCTTTTCACAGCACGGGCTTGGGACCGGCCATGGCAGCGTTAAAAAAATGTTGAAAACATTATTTATTTATTCATTTATTTGTTTGAGATCCTGAGGAATCCCAATGAGCTTTTCCAAGGCCCTCCCTGACCGCAGTAGCAAATAGTTTTTACAGAGCTGGTTTGCTTGTCCCAGCATCTGACCCTCCTCTATTCACAGCACGGGCTTGGGACCGGCCATGGCAGAGTTAAAAAATGTTGAAAACATTATTTATTTATTCATTTATTTGTTTGAGATCCTGAGGAATCCCAATGAGCTTTTCCAAGGCCCTCCCTGACCGCAGTAGCAAATAGTTTTTACAGAGCTGGTTTCCTTGTCCCAGCATTTGACCCTCCTCTTTTCACAGCACGGGCTTGGGACCGGCCACGGCAGAGTTAAAAAATGTTGAAAACATTATTTATTTATTTAATAATTTATTTGTTTGAGATCCTGAGGAATCCCAATGAGCTTTTCCAAGGCCCTCCCTGACCGCAGTAGGAAATAGTTTTTACAGAGCTGGTTTGCTTGTCCCAGCATCTGACCCTCCTCTTTTCACAGCACGGGCTTGGGACCGGCCACGGCAGAGTTAAAAAAATGTTGAAAACATTATTTATTTACTCATTTATTTGTTTGAGATCCTGAGGAATCCCAATGAGCTTTTCCAAGGCCCTCCCTGACCGCAGTAGCAAATAGTTTTTACAGAGCTGGTTTGCTTGTCCCAGCATCTGACCCTCCTCTATTCACAGCACGGGCTTGGGACCGGCCATGGCAGAGTTAAAAAATGTTGAAAACATTATTTATTCATTTATTTGTTTGAGATCCTGAGGAATCCCAATGAGCTTTTCCAAGGCCCTCCCTGACCACAGTAGCAAATAGTTTTTACAGAGCTGGTTTGCTTGTCCCAGCATCTGACCCTCCTTTTTTCACAGCACGGGCTTGGGACCGGCCACGGCAGAGTTAAAAAAATGTTGAAAACATTATTTATTTATTTATTCATTTATTTGTTTGAGATCCTGAGGAATCCCAATGAGCTTTTCCAAGGCCCTCCCTGACCGCAGTAGTAAATAGTTTTTACAGAGCTGGTTTGCTTGTCCCAGCATCTGACCCTCCTCTATTCACAGCACGGGCTTGGGACCGGCCATGGCAGAGTTAAAAAATGTTGAAAACATTATTTATTTATTCATTTATTTGTTTGAGATCCTGAGGAATCCCAATGAGCTTTTCCAAGGCCCTCCCTGACCGCAGTAGCAAATAGTTTTTACAGAGCTGGTTTCCTTGTCCCAGCATCTGACCCTCCTCTTTTCACAGCACGGGCTTGGGACCGGCCACGGCAGAGTTAAAAAATATTGAAAACATTATTTATTTATTTATTAATTTATTTGTTTGAGATCCTGAGGAATCCCAATGAGCTTTTCCAAGGCCCTCCCTGACCGCAGTAGCAAATAGTTTTTACAGAGCTGGTTTGCTTGTCCCAGCATCTGACCCTCTTCTTTTCACAGCACGGGCTTGGGACCGGCCACGGCAGAGTTAAAAAAATGTTGAAAACATTATTTATTTATTCATTTATTTGTTTGAGATCCTGAGGAATCCCAATGAGCTTTTCCAAGGCCCTCCCTGACCGCAGTAGCAAATAGTTTTTACAGAGCTGGTTTGCTTGTCCCAGCATCTGACCCTCCTCTATTCACAGCACGGGCTTGGGACCGGCCACGGCAGAGTTAAAAAATGTTGAAAACATTATTTATTTATTTATTCATTTATTTGTTTGAGATTCTGAGGAATCCCAATGAGCTTTTCCAAGGCCCTCCCTGACCGCAGTAGCAAATAGTTTTTTTTACAGAGCTGGTTTGCTTGTCCCAGCATCTGACCCTCCTCTTTTCACAGCACGGGCTTGGGACCGGCCACGGCAGAGTTAAAAAATGTTGAAAACCGTATTTATTTATTTATTCATTTATTTGTTTGAGATTCTGAGGAATCCCAATGAGCTTTTCCAAGGCCCTCCCTGACCGCAGTAGCAAATCGTTTTTTTTACAGAGCTGGTTTGCTTGTCCCAGCATCTGACCCTCTTCTTTTCACAGCACGGGCTTGGGACCAGCCACGGCAGAGTTAAAAAAATGTTGAAAACATTATTTATTTATTTATTCATTTATTTGTTTGAGATTCTGAGGAATCCCAATGAGCTTTTCCAAGGCCCTCCCTTACCGCAGTAGCAAATATTTTTTTTACAGAGCTGGTTTGCTTGTCCCAGCATCTGACCCCCTTCTTTTCACAGCACAGGCTTTGGACCGGCCACGGCAGAGTTAAAAAATGTTGAAAACCTTATTTATATATTCATTTATTTGTTTGAGATCCTGAGGAATCCGAATGAGCTTTTCCAAGGCCCTCCCTGACCGCAGTAGCAAATAGTTTTTACAGAGCTGGTTTGCTTGTCCCAGCATCTGACCCTCCTCTATTCATAGCACGGGCTTGGGACCGGCCATGGCAGAGTTAAAAAATGTTGAAAACATTATTTATTTATTCATTTATTTGTTTGAGATCCTGAGGAATCCCAATGAGCTTTTCCAAGGCCCTCCCTGACCGCAGTAGCAAATAGTTTTTACAGTGCTGGTTTCCTTGTCCCAGCATCTGACCCTCCTCTTTTCACAGCACGGGCTTGGGACCGGCCACGGCAGAGTTAAAAAATGTTGAAAACATTATTTATTTATTTATTCATTTATTTGTTTGAGATTCTGAGGAATCCCAATGAGCTTTTCCAAGGCCCTCCCTTACCGCAGTAGCAAATATTTTTTTTACAGAGCTGGTTTGCTTGTCCCAGCATCTGACCCCCTTCTTTTCACAGCACGGGCTTTGGACCGGCCACGGCAGAGTTAAAAAATGTTGAAAACCTTATTTATATATTCATTTATTTGTTTGAGATCCTAAAGAATCCGAATGAGCTTTTCCAAGGCCCTCCCTGACCGCAGTAGCAAATAGTTTTTACAGAGCTGGTTTGCTTGTCCCAGCATCTGACCCTCCTCTTTTCACAGCACGGGCATGGGACCGACCACGGCAGAGTTAAAAAAAATGTTAAAAACATTATTTATTTATTCATTTATTTGTTTGAGATCATGAGGAATCCCAATGAGCTTTTCCAAGGCCCTCCCTGACTGCACTTTCAAATAGTTTTTACAGAGCTGGTTTGCTTGTCCCAGCATCTGACCCTCCTCTTTTCACAGCACGGGCTTGGGACCGGCCACGGCAGAGTTAAAAAATGTTGAAAACATTATTTATTTATTTATTCATTTATTTGTTTGAGATCCTGAGGAATCCCAATGAGCTTTTCCAAGGCCCTCCCTGACTGCAGTATCAAATAGTTTTTACAGAGCTGGTTTGCTTATCCCAGCATCTGACCCTCCTTTTTTCACAGCACGGGCTTGGGACCGGCCATGGCAGAGTTAAAAAAATGTTGAAAACATTATTTATTTATTCATTTATTTGTTTGAGATCCTGAGGAATCCCAATGAGCTTTTCCAAGGCCCTTCCTGACTGCAGTATCAAATAGTTTTTACAGAGCTGGTTTGCTTATCCCAGCATCTGACCCTCCTCTTTTCACAGCACGGGCTTGGGACCGGCCACGGCAGAGTTAAAAAAATGTTGAAAACAATATTTATTTATTCATTTATTTGTTTGAGATCCTGAGGAATCCCAATGAGCTTTTCCAAGGCCCTCCCTGACCGCAGTAGCAAATAGTTTTTACAGTGCTGGTTTCCTTGTCCCAGCATCTGACCCTCCTCTTTTCACAGCACGGGCTTGGGACCGGCCACGGCAGAGTTAAAAAAATGTTGAAAACATTATTTATTTATTCATTTATTTGTTTGAGATCCTGAGGAATCCCAATGAGCTTTTCCAAGGCCCTCCCTGACCGCAGTAGCAAATAGTTTTTTTTACAGAGCTGGTTTGCTTGACCCAGCATCTGACCCTCCTCTATTCACAGCACGGGCTTGGGACCGGCCATGGCAGAGTTAAAAAATGTTGAAAACATTATTTATTTATTCATTTATTTGTTTGAGATCCTGAGGAATCCCAATGAGCTTTTCCAAGGCCCTCCCTGACCGCAGTAGCAAATAGTTTTTACAGTGCTGGTTTCCTTGTCCCAGCATCTGACCCTCCTCTTTTCACAGCACGGGCTTGGGACCGGCCACGGCAGAGTTAAAAAAATGTTGAAAACATTATTTATTTATTCATTTATTTGTTTGAGATCCTGAGGAATCCCAATGAGCTTTTCCAAGGCCCTCCCTGACCGCAGTAGCAAATAGTTTTTACAGAGCTGGTTTGCTTGTCCCAACATCTGACCCTCCTCTTTTCACAGCACGGGCTTGGGACCGGCCACGGCAGAGTTAAAAAAATGTTGAAAACATTATTTATTTATTCATTTATTTGTTTGAGATCCTGAGGAATCCCAATGAGCTTTTCCAAGGCCCTCCCTGACCGCAGTAGCAAATAGTTTTTACAGTGCTGGTTTCCTTGTCCCAGCATCTGACCCTCCTCTTTTCACAGCACGGGCTTGGGACCGGCCACGGCAGAGTTAAAAAAATGTTGAAAACATTATTTATTTATTCATTTATTTGTTTGAGATCCTGAGGAATCCCAATGAGCTTTTCCAAGGCCCTCCCTGACCGCAGTAGCAAATAGTTTTTTACAGAGCTGGTTTGCTTGACCCAGCATCTGACCCTCCTCTATTCACAGCACGGGCTTGGGACCGGCCATGGCAGAGTTAAAAAATGTTGAAAACATTATTTATTTATTCATTTATTTGTTTGAGATCCTGAGGAATCCCAATGAGCTTTTCCAAGGCCCTCCCTGACCGCAGTAGCAAATAGTTTTTACAGTGCTGGTTTCCTTGTCCCAGCATCTGACCCTCCTCTTTTCACAGCACGGGCTTGGGACCGGCCACGGCAGAGTTAAAAAAATGTTGAAAACATTATTTATTTATTCATTTATTTGTTTGAGATCCTGAGGAATCCCAATGAGCTTTTCCAAGGCCCTCCCTGACCGCAGTAGCAAATAGTTTTTACAGAGCTGGTTTGCTTGTCCCAACATCTGACCCTCCTCTTTTCACAGCACGGGCTTGGGACCGGTCACGGCAGAGTTAAAAAATGTTGAAAACATTATTTATTTATTTATTCATTTATTTGTTTGAGATCCTGAGGAATCCCAATGAGCTTTTCCAAGGCCCTCCCTTACCGCAGTAGCAAATATTTTTTTTACAGAGCTGGTTTGCTTGTCCCAGCATCTGACCCCCTTCTTTTCACAGCACGGGCTTTGGACCGGCCACGGCAGAGTTAAAAAAATGTTGAAAACCTTATTTATTTATTCATTTATTTGTTTGAGATCCTGAGGAATCCCAATGAGCTTTTCCAAGGCCCTCCCTGACCGCAGTAGCAAATAGTTTTTACAGAGCTGGTTTGCTTGTCCCAGCATCTGACCCTCCTCTTTTCACAGCACGGGCTTGGGACCGACCACGGCAGAGTTAAAAAAAATGTTGAAAACATTATTTATTTATTCATTTATTTGTTTGAGATCATGAGGAATCCCAATGAGCTTTTCCAAGGCCCTCCCTGACTGCACTAGCAAATAGTTTTTACAGAGCTGGTTTGCTTGTCCCAGCATCTGACCCTCCTCTTTTCACAGCACGGGCTTGGGACCGGCCACGGCAGAGTTAAAAAAATGTTGAAAACATTATTTATTTATTTATTCATTTATTTGTTTGAGATCCTGAGGAATCCCAATGAGCTTTTCCAAAGCCCTCCCTGACCGCAGTAGCAAATAGTTTTTACAGAGCTGGTTTGCTTGTCCCAGCATCTGACCCTCCTCTTTTCACAGCACGGGCTTGGGACCGGCCACGGCAGAGTTAAAAAAATGTTGAAAACATTATTTATTTATTTATTCATTTATTTGTTTGAGATCCTGAGGAATCCCAATGAGCTTTTCCAAGGCCCTCCCTGACTGCAGTATCAAATAGTTTTTACAGAGCTGGTTTGCTTATCCCAGCATCTGACCCTCCTCTTTTCACAGCACGGGCTTGGGACCGGCCACGGCAGAGTTAAAAAAATTTTGAAAACATTATTTATTTATTCATTTATTTGTTTGAGATCCTGAGGAATCCCAATGAGCTTTTCCAAGGCCCTCCCTGACTGCAGTAGCAAATAGTTTTTACAGAGCTGGTTTGCTTGTCCCAGCATCTGACCCTCCTCTATTCACAGCACGGGCTTGGGACCGGCCACGGCAGAGTTAAAAAAATGTTGAAAACATTATTTATTTATTCATTTATTTGTTTGAGATCCTGAGGAATCCCAATGAGCTTTTCCAAGGCCCTCCCTGACCGCAGTAGCAAATAGTTTTTACAGAGCTGGTTTGCTTGTCCCAGTATCTGACCCTCCTCTTTTCACAGCACGGGCTTGGGACCGGCCACGGCAGAGTTAAAAAATGTTGAAAACATTATTTATTTATTTAATAATTTATTTGTTTGAGATTCTGAGGAATCCCAATGAGCTTTTCCAAGGCCCTCCCTGACCGCAGTAGCAAATAGTTTTTACAGAGCTGGTTTGCTTGTCCCAGCATCTGACCCTCCTCTTTTCACAGCACGGGCTTGGGACCGGCCACGGCAGAGTTAAAAAAATGTTGAAAACATTATTTATTTATTTATTCATTTATTTGTTTGAGATCCTGAGGAATCCCAATGAGCTTTTCCAAGGCCCTCCCTGACCGCAGTAGCAAATAGTTTTTACAGAGCTGGTTTCCTTGTCCCAGCATCTGACCCTCCTCTTTTAACAGCATGGGCTTGGGACCGGCCACGGCAGAGTTAAAAAATGTTGAAAACATTATTTATTTATTTATTCATTTATTTGTTTGAGATCCTGAGGAATCCCAATGAGCTTTTCCAAGGCCCTCCCTGACCGCAGTAGCAAATAGTTTTTACAGAGCTGGTTTGCTTGTCCCAGCATCTGACCCTCCTCTTTTCACAGCACGGGCTTGGGACAGACCACGGCAGAGTTAAAAAAAATGTTGAAAACATTATTTATTTATTCATTTATTTGTTTGAGATCATGAGGAATCCCAATGAGCTTTTCCAAGGCCCTCCCTGACTGCACTAGCAAATAGTTTTTACAGAGCTGGTTTGCTTGTCCCAGCATCTGACCCTCCTCTTTTCACAGCACGGGCTTGGGACCGGCCACGGCAGAGTTAAAAAATGTTGAAAACATTATTTATTTATTCATTTATTTGTTTGAGATCCTGAGGAATCCCAATGAGCTTTTCCAAGGCCCTCCCTGACTGCAGTATCAAATAGTTTTTACAGAGCTGGTTTGCTTATCCCAGCATCTGACCCTCCTCTTTTCACAGCACGGGCTTGGGACCGGCCATGGCAGAGTTAAAAAAATGTTGAAAACATTATTTATTTATTCATTTATTTGTTTGAGATCCTGAGGAATCCCAATGAGCTTTTCCACGGCCCTCCCTGACCGCAGTAGCAAATAGTTTTTACAGAGCTGGTTTGCTTGTCCCAGCATCTGACCCTCCTCTATTCACAGCACGGGCTTGGGACCGGCCATGGCAGAGTTAAAAAATGTTGAAAACATTATTTATTTATTTATTCATTTATTTGTTTGAGATCCTGAGGAATCCCAATGACCTTTTCCAAGGCCCTCCCTGACCGCAGTAGCAAATAATTTTTACAGAGATGGTTTCCTTGTCCCAGCATCTGACCCTCCTCTTTTCACAGCACGGGCTTGGGACCGGCCACGGCAGAGTTAAAAAATGTTGAAAACATTATTTATTTATTTAATAATTTATTTGTTTGAGATCCTGAGGAATCCCAATGAGCTTTTCCAAGGCCCTCCCTGACCGCAGTAGCAAATAGTTTTTACAGAGCTTGTTTGCTTGTCCCTGCATCTGACCCTCCTCTTTTCACAGCACGGGCTTGGGACCGGCCACGGCAGAGTTAAAAAAATGTTGAAAACATTATTTATTTATTCATTTATTTGTTTGAGATCCTGAGGAATCCCAATGAGCTTTTCCAAGGCCCTCCCTGACCGCAGTAGCAAATCATTTTTACAGAGCTGGTTTGCTTGTCCCAACATCTGACCCTCCTCTTTTCACAGCACGGGCTTGGGACCGGCCACGGCAGAGTTAAAAATGTTGAAAACATTATTTATTTATTTATTCATTTATTTGTTTGAGATTCTGAGGAATCCCAATGAGCTTTTCCAAGGCCCTCCCTGACCGCAGTAGCAAATAGTTTTTTTTACAGAGCTGGTTTGCTTGTCCCAGCATCTGACCCTCTTCTTTTCACAGCACGGGCTTGGGACCGGACACGGCAGAGTTAAAAAAATGTTGAAAACATTATTTATTTATTTATTCATTTATTTGTTTGAGATCCTGAGGAATCCCAATGAGCTTTTCCAAGGCCCTCCCTGACCGCAGTAGCAAATAGTTTTTCCAGAGCTGGTTTCCTTGTCCCAGCATCTGACCCTCCTCTTTTCACAGCACAGGCTTGGGACCGGCCACGGCAGAGTTAAAAACTGTTGAAAACATTATTTATTTATTTATTCATTTATTTGTTTGAGATCCTGAGGAATCCCAATGAGCTTTTCCAAGGCCCTCCCTGACTGCACTAGCAAATGGTTTTTACAGAGCTGGTTTGCTTGTCCCAGCATCTGACCCTCCTCTATTCACAGCACAGGCTTGGGACCGGCCACGGCAGAGTTAAAAAATGTTGAAAACATTATTTATTTATTTATTTATTCATTTATTTGTTTGAAATCCTGAGGAATCCCAATGAGCTTTTCCAAGGCCCTCCCTGACTGCAGTATCAAATAGTTTTTACAGAGCTGGTTTGCTTATCCCAGCATCTGACCCTCCTCTTTTCACAGCACGGGCTTGGGACCGGCCATGGCAGAGTTAAAAAAATGTTGAAAACATTATTTATTTATTCATTTATTTGTTTGAGATCCTGAGGAATCCCAATGAGCTTTTCCAAGGCCCTCCCTGACCGCAGTAGCAAATAGTTTTTACAGAGCTGGTTTGCTTGTCCCAGCATCTGACCCTCCTCTATTCACAGCACGGGCTTGGGACCGGCCATGGCAGAGTTAAAAAATGTTGAAAACATTATTTATTTATTTATTCATTTATTTGTTTGAGATCCTGAGGAATCTAAATGAGCTTTTCCAAGGCCCTCCCTGACCGCAGTAGCAAATAATTTTTACAGAGCTGGTTTCCTTGTCCCAGCATCTGACCCTCCTCTTTTCACAGCACGGGCTTGGGACCGGCCACGGCAGAGTTAAAAAATGTTGAAAACATTATTTATTTATTTAATAATTTATTTGTTTGAGATCCTGAGGAATCCCAATGAGCTTTTCCAAGGCCCTCCCTGACCGCAGTAGCAAATAGTTTTTACAGAGCTGGTTTGCTTGTCCCAGCATCTGACCCTCCTCTTTTCACAGCATGGGCTTGGGACCGGCCATGGCAGAGTTAAAAAAATGTTGAAAACATTATTTATTTATTCATTTATTTGTTTGAGATCCTGAGGAATCCCAATGAGCTTTTCCAAGGCCCTCCCTGACCGCAGTAGCAAATCGTTTTTACAGAGCTGGTTTCCTTGTCCCAACATCTGACCCTCCTCTTTTCATAGCACGGGCTTGGGACCGGCCACGGCAGAGTTAAAAAATGTTGAAAACATTATTTATTTATTTATTCATTTATTTGTTTGAGATTCTGAGGAATCCCAATGAGCTTTTCCAAGGCCCTCCCTGACCGCAGTAGCAAATAGTTTTTTTTACAGAGCTGGTTTGCTTGTCCCAGCATCTGACCCTCTTCTTTTCACAGCACGGGCTTGGGACCGGCCATGGCAGAGTTAAAAAATGTTGAAAACATTATTTATTTATTCATTTATTTGTTTGAGATCCTGAGGAATCCCAATGAGCTTTTCCAAGGCCCTCCCTGACCGCAGTAGCAAATAGTTTTTACAGAGCTGGTTTCCTTGTCCCAGCATCTGACCCTCCTCTTTTCACAGCACGGTCTTGGGACCGGCCACGGCAGAGTTAAAAAATGTTGAAAACATTATTTATTTATTTGTTTGAGATCCTGAGGAATCCCAATGAGCTTTTCCAAGGCCCTCCCTGACTGCACTAGCAAATAGTTTTTACAGAGCTGGTTTGCTTGTCCCAGCATCTGACCCTCCTCTTTTCACAGCACGGGCTTGGGACCGGCCACGGCAGAGTTAAAAAATGTTGAAAACATTATTTATTTATTTATTCATTTATTTGTTTGAGATCCTGAGGAATCCCAATGAGCTTTTCCAAGGCCCTCCCTGACCGCAGTAGCAAATAGTTTTTACAGAGCTGGTTTGCTTGTCCCAGCATCTGACCCTCCTCTTTTCACAGCACGGGCTTGGGACCGGCCATGGCAGCGTTAAAAAAATGTTGAAAACATTATTTATTTATTCATTTATTTGTTTGAGATCCTGAGGAATCCCAATGAGCTTTTCCAAGGCCCTCCCTGACCGCAGTAGCAAATAGTTTTTACAGAGCTGGTTTGCTTGTCCCAGCATCTGACCCTCCTCTATTCACAGCACCGGCTTGGGACCGGCCATGGCAGAGTTAAAAAATGTTGAAAACATTATTTATTTATTCATTTATTTGTTTGAGATCCTGAGGAATCCCAATGAGCTTTTCCAAGGCCCTCCCTGACCGCAGTAGCAAATAGTTTTTACAGAGCTGGTTTCCTTGTCCCAGCATCTGACCCTCCTCTTTTCACAGCACGGGCTTGGGACCGGCCACGGCAGAGTTAAAAAATGTTGAAAACATTATTTATTTATTTAATAATTTATTTGTTTGAGATCCTGAGGAATCCCAATGAGCTTTTCCAAGGCCCTCCCTGACCGCAGTAGCAAATAGTTTTTACAGAGCTGGTTTGCTTGTCCCAGCATCTGACCCTCCTCTTTTCACAGCACGGGCTTGGGACCGGCCACGGCAGAGTTAAAAAAATGTTGAAAACATTATTTATTTATTCATTTATTTGTTTGAGATCCTGAGGAATCCCAATGAGCTTTTCCAAGGCCCTCCCTGACCACAGTAGCAAATCGTTTTTACAGAGCTGGTTTGCTTGTCCCAACATCTGACCCTCCTCTTTTCACAGCACGGGCTTGGGACCGGCCACGGCAGAGTTAAAAAATGTTGAAAACATTATTTATTTATTTATTCATTTATTTGTTTGAGATTCTGAGGAATCCCAATGAGCTTTTCCAAGGCCCTCCCTGACCGCAGTAGCAAATAGTTTTTTTTACAGAGCTGGTTTGCTTGTCCCAGCATCTGACCCTCTTCTTTTCACAGCACGGGCTTGGGACCGGACACGGCAGAGTTAAAAAAATGTTGAAAACATTATTTATTTATTCATTTATTTGTTTGAGATCCTGAGGAATCCCAATGAGCTTTTCCAAGGCCCTCCCTGACCGCAGTAGCAAATAGTTTTTACAGAGCTGGTTTGCTTGTCCCAGTATCTGACCCTCCTCTTTTCACAGCACGGGCTTGGGACCGGCCACGGCAGAGTTAAAAAATGTTGAAAACATTATTTATTTATTTAATAATTTATTTGTTTGAGATTCTGAGGAATCCCAATGAGCTTTTCCAAGGCCCTCCCTGACCGCAGTAGCAAATAGTTTTTACAGAGCTGGTTTGCTTGTCCCAGCATCTGACCCTCCTCTATTCACAGCACAGGCTTGGGACCGGCCATGGCAGAGTTAAAAAATGTTGAAAACATTATTTATTTATTCATTTATTTGTTTGAGATCCTGAGGAATTCCAATGAGCTTTTCCAAGGCCCTCCCTGACCGCAGTAGCAAATAGTTTTTACAGAGCTGGTTTCCTTGTCCCAGCATCTGACCCTCCTCTTTTCACAGCACGGGCTTGGGACCGGCCACGGCAGAGTTAAAAAATGTTGAAAACATTATTTATTTATTTAATAATTTATTTGTTTGAGATTCTGAGGAATCCCAATGAGCTTTTCCAAGGCCCTCCCTGACCGCAGTAGCAAATAGTTTTTTTTACAGAGCTGGTTTGCTTGTCCCAGCATCTGACCCTCTTCTTTTCACAGCACGGGCTTGGGACCGGCCACGGCAGAGTTAAAAAAATGTTGAAAACATTATTTATTTATTCATTTATTTGTTTGAGATCCTGAGGAATCCCAATGAGCTTTTCCAAGGCCCTCCCTGACCGCAGTAGCAAATAGTTTTTACAGAGCTGGTTTGCTTGTCCCAGCATCTGACCCTCCTCTTTTCACAGCACGGGCTTGGGACCGGCCACGGCAGAGTTAAAAAAATGTTGAAAACATTATTTATTTATTTATTCATTTATTTGTTTGAGATCCTGAGGAATCCTAATGAGCTTTTCCAAGGCCCTCCCTGACTGCAGTATCAAATAGTTTTTACAGAGCTGGTTTGCTTATCCCAGCATCTGACCCTCCTCTTTTCACAGCACGGGCTTGGGACCGGCCTCGGCAGAGTTAAAAAAATGTTGAAAACATTATTTATTCATTTATTAGTTTGAGATCCTGAGGAATCCCAATGAGCTTTTCCAAGGCCCTCCCTGACTGCAGTATCAAATAGTTTTTACAGAGCTGGTTAACTTATCCCAGCATCTGACCCTCCTCTTTTCACAGCACGGGCTTGGGACCGGCCACGGCAGAGTTAAAAAAATGTTGAAAACATTATTTATTTATTTATTCATTTATTTGTTTGAGATCCTGAGGAATCCCAATGAGCTTTTCCAAGGCCCTCCCTGACTGCAGTATCAAATAGTTTTTACAGAGCTGGTTTGCTTATCCCAGCATCTGATCCTCCTCTTTTCACAGCACGGGCTTGGGACCGGCCACGGCAGAGTTAAAAAAATGTTGAAAACATTATTTATTCATTTATTAGTTTGAGATCCTGAGGAATCCCAATGAGCTTTTCCAAGGCCCTCCCTGACCGCAGTAGCAAATAGTTTTTACAGAGCTGGTTTGCTTGTCCCAGCATCTGACCCTCCTCTATTCACAGCACGGGCTTGGGACCGGCCATGGCAGAGTTAAAAAATGTTGAAAACATTATTTATTTATTCATTTATTTGTTTGAGATCCTGAGGAATCTAAATGAGCTTTTCCAAGGCCCTCCCTGACCGCAGTAGCAAATAATTTTTACAGAGCTGGTTTCCTTGTCCCAGCATCTGACCCTCCTCTTTTCACAGCACGGGCTTGGGACCGGCCACGGCAGAGTTAAAAAATGTTGAAAACATTATTTATTTATTTAATAATTTATTTGTTTGAGATCCTGAGGAATCCCAATGAGCTTTTCCAAGGCCCTCCCTGACCGCAGTAGCAAATAGTTTTTACAGAGCTGGTTTGCTTGTCCCAGCATCTGACCCTCCTCTTTTCACAGCATGGGCTTGGAACCGGCCATGGCAGAGTTAAAAAAATGTTGAAAACATTATTTATTTATTCATTTATTTGTTTGAGATCCTGAGGAATCCCAATGAGCTTTTCCAAGGCCCTCCCTGACCGCAGTAGCAAATCGTTTTTACAGAGCTGGTTTGCTTGTCCCAACATCTGACCCTCCTCTTTTCATAGCACGGGCTTGGGACCGGCCACGGCAGAGTTAAAAAATGTTGAAAACATTATTTATTTATTTATTCATTTATTTGTTTGAGATTCTGAGGAATCCCAATGAGCTTTTCCAAGGCCCTCCCTGACCGCAGTAGCAAATAGTTTTTTTTACAGAGCTGGTTTGCTTGTCCCAGCATCTGACCCTCTTCTTTTCACAGCACGGGCTTGGGACCGGCCATGGCAGAGTTAAAAAATGTTGAAAACATTATTTATTTATTCATTTATTTGTTTGAGATCCTGAGGAATCCCAATGAGCTTTTCCAAGGCCCTCCCTGACCGCAGTAGCAAATAGTTTTTACAGAGCTGGTTTCCTTGTCCCAGCATCTGACCCTCCTCTTTTCACAGCACGGTCTTGGGACCGGCCACGGCAGAGTTAAAAAATGTTGAAAACATTATTTATTTATTTATTCATTTATTTGTTTGAGATCCTGAGGAATCCCAATGAGCTTTTCCAAGGCCCTCCCTGACCGCAGTAGCAAATAGTTTTTACAGAGCTGGTTTGCTTGTCCCAGCATCTGACCCTCCTCTTTTCACAGCACGGGCTTGGGACCGGCCACGGCAGAGTTAAAAAAAATGTTGAAAACATTATTTATTTATTTATTCATTTATTTGTTTGAGATCCTGAGGAATCCCAATGAGCTTTTCCAAGGCCCTCCCTGACTGCAGTATCAAATAGTTTTTACAGAGCTGGTTTGCTTATCCCAGCATCTGACCCTCCTCTTTTCACAGCACAGGCTTGGGACCGGCCACGGCAGAGTTAAAAAAATGTTGAAAACATTATTTATTTATTCATTTATTTGTTTGAGATCCTGAGGAATCCCAATGAGCTTTTCCAAGGCCCTCCCTCACCGCAGTAGCAAATAGTTTTTACAGAGCTGGTTTGCTTGTCCCAGCATCTGACCCTCCTCTATTCACAGCACGGGCTTGGGACCGGCCATGGCAGAGTTAAAAAATGTTGAAAACATTATTTATTTATTCATTTATTTGTTTGAGATCCTGAGGAATCCCAATGAGCTTTTCCAAGGCCCTCCCTGACCGCAGTAGCAAATAGTTTTTACAGAGCTGGTTTGCTTGTCCCAGCATCTGACCCTCCTCTATTCACAGCACCGGCTTGGGACCGGCCATGGCAGAGTTAAAAAATGTTGAAAACATTATTTATTTATTCATTTATTTGTTTGAGATCCTGAGGAATCCCAATGAGCTTTTCCAAGGCCCTCCCTGACCGCAGTAGCAAATAGTTTTTACAGAGCTGGTTTCCTTGTCCCAGCATCTGACCCTCCTCTTTTCACAGCACGGGCTTGGGACCGGCCACGGCAGAGTTAAAAAATGTTGAAAACATTATTTATTTATTTAATAATTTATTTGTTTGAGATCCTGAGGAATCCCAATGAGCTTTTCCAAGGCCCTCCCTGACCGCAGTAGCAAATAGTTTTTACAGAGCTGGTTTGATTGTCCCAGCATCTGACCCTCCTCTTTTCACAGCACGGGCTTGGGACCGGCCACGGCAGAGTTAAAAAAATGTTGAAAACATTATTTATTTATTCATTTATTTGTTTGAGATCCTGAGGAATCCCAATGAGCTTTTCCAAGGCCCTCCCTGACCACAGTAGCAAATCGTTTTTACAGAGCTGGTTTGCTTGTCCCAACATCTGACCCTCCTCTTTTCACAGCACGGGCTTGGGACCGGCCACGGCAGAGTTAAAAAATGTTGAAAACATTATTTATTTATTTATTCATTTATTTGTTTGAGATTCTGAGGAATCCCAATGAGCTTTTCCAAGGCCCTCCCTGACCGCAGTAGCAAATAGTTTTTTTTACAGAGCTGGTTTGCTTGTCCCAGCATCTGACCCTCTTCTTTTCACAGCACGGGCTTGGGACCGGACACGGCAGAGTTAAAAAAATGTTGAAAACATTATTTATTTATTCATTTATTTGTTTGAGATCCTGAGGAATCCCAATGAGCTTTTCCAAGGCCCTCCCTGACCGCAGTAGCAAATAGTTTTTACAGAGCTGGTTTGCTTGTCCCAGCATCTGACCCTCCTCTTTTCACAGCACGGGCTTGGGACCGGATACGGCAGAGTTAAAAAAATGTTGAAAACATTATTTATTTATTTATTAATTTATTTGTTTGAGATCCTGAGGATTCCCAATGAGCTTTTCCAAGGCCCTCCTTGACCGCAGTAGCAAATAGTTTTTACAGAGCTGGTTTGCTTGTCCCAGCATCTGACTCTCCACTATTCACAGCACGGGCTTGGGACCGGCCATGGCAGAGTTAAAAAATGTTGAAAACATTATTTATTCATTTATTTGTTTGAGATCCTGAGGAATCCCAATGAGCTTTTCCAAGGCCCTCCCTGACCGCAGTAGCAAATAGTTTTTACAGAGCTGGTTTCCTTGTCCCAGCATCTGACCCTCCTCTTTTCACAGCACGGGCTTGGGACCGGCCACGGCAGAGTTAAAAAATGTTGAAAACATTATTTATTTATTTATTAATTTATTTGTTTGAGATCCTGAGGAATCCCAATGAGCTTTTCCAAGGCCCTCCCTGACCGCAGTAGCAAAAAGTTTTTTTTACAGAGCTGGTTTGCTTGTCCCAGCATCTGACTCTCTTCTTTTCACAGCTCGGGCTTGGGACCGGACACGGCAGAGTTAAAAAAATGTTGAAAACATTATTTATTTATTCATTTATTTGTTTGAGATCCTGAGGAATCCCAATGAGCTTTTCCAAGGCCCTCCCTGACCGCAGTAGCAAATAGTTTTTACAGAGCTGGTTTGCTTGTCCCAGCATCTGACCCTCCTCTTTTCACAGCACGGGCTTGGGACCGGCCACGGCAGAGTTAAAAAAATGTTGAAAACATTATTTATTTATTTATTCATTTATTTGTTTGAGATCCTGAGGAATCCCAATGAGCTTTTCCAAGGCCCTCCCTGACTGCAGTATCAAATAGTTTTTACAGAGCTGGTTTGCTTATCCCAGCATCTGACCCTCCTCTTTTCACAGCACGGGCTTGAGACCGGCCACGGCAGAGTTAAAAAAAATGTTGAAAACATTATTTATTTATTCATTTATTTGTTTGAGATCCTGAGGAATCCCAATGAGCTTTTCCAAGGCCCTCCCTGACCGCAGTAGCAAATAGTTTTTACAGAGCTGGTTTGCTTGTCCCAGCATCTGACCCTCCTCTATTCACAGCACGGGCTTGGGACCGGCCATGGCAGAGTTAAAAAATGTTGAAAACATTATTTATTTATTCATTTATTTGTTTGAGATCCTGAGGAATCCCAATGAGCTTTTCCAAGGCCCTCCCTGACCGCAGTAGCAAATAGTTTTTACAGAGCTGGTTTCCTTGTCCCAGCATCTGACCCTCCTCTTTTCACAGAACGGGCTTGGGACCGGCCACGGCAGAGTTAAAAAAAGTTGAAAACATTATTTATTTATTTATTAATTTATTTGTTTGAGATCCTGAGGAATCCCAATGAGCTTTTCCAAGGCCCTCCCTGACCGCAGTAGCAAATAGTTTTTACAGAGCTGGTTTGCTTGTCCCAGCATCTGACCCTCCTCTTTTCAGAGCACGGGCTTGGGACCGGCCACGGCAGAGTTAAAAAAATGTTGAAAACATTATTTATTTATTTATTCATTTATTTGTTTGAGATCCTGAGGAATCCCAATGAGCTTTTCCAAGGCCCTCCCTGACTGCAGTATCAAATAGTTTTTACAGAGCTGGTTTGCTTATCCCAGCATCTGACCCTCCTCTTTTCACAGCACGGGCTTGGGACCGGCCATGGCAGAGTTAAAAAAATGTTGAAAACATTATTTATTTATTCATTTATTTGTTTGAGATCCTGAGGAATCCCAATGAGCTTTTCCAAGGCCCTCCCTGACCGCAGTAGCAAATAGTTTTTACAGAGCTGGTTTGCTTGTCCCAGCATCTGACCCTCCTCTATTCACAGCACGGGCTTGGGACCGGCCATGGCAGAGTTAAAAAATGTTGAAAACATTATTTATTTATTCATTTATTTGTTTGAGATCCTGAGGAATCCCAATGAGCTTTTCCAAGGCCCTCCCTGACCGCAGTAGCAAATCGTTTTTACAGAGCTGGTTTGCTTGTCCCAGCATCTGACCCTCCTCTTTTCACAGCACGGGCTTGGGACAGACCACGGCAGAGTTAAAAAAAATGTTGAAAACATTATTTATTTATTCATTTATTTGTTTGAGATCATGAGGAATCCCAATGAGCTTTTCCAAGGCCCTCCCTGACTGCACTAGCAAATAGTTTTTACAGAGCTGGTTTGCTTGTCCCAGCATCTGACCCTCCTCTTTTCACAGCACGGGCTTGGGACCGGCCACGGCAGAGTTAAAAATGTTGAAAACATTATTTATTTATTTATTCATTTATTTGTTTGAGATCCTGAGGAATCCCAATGAGCTTTTCCAAGGCCCTCCCTGACTGCAGTATCAAATAGTTTTTACAGAGCTGGTTTGCTTATCCCAGCATCTGACCCTCCTCTTTTCACAGCACGGGCTTGGGACCGGCCATGGCAGAGTTAAAAAAATGTTGAAAACATTATTTATTTATTCATTTATTTGTTTGAGATCCTGAGGAATCCCAATGAGCTTTTCCAAGGCCCTCCCTGACCGCAGTAGCAAATAGTTTTTACAGAGCTGGTTTGCTTGTCCCAGCATCTGACCCTCCTCTATTCACAGCACGGGCTTGGGACCGGCCATGGCAGAGTTAAAAAATGTTGAAAACATTATTTATTTATTCATTTATTTGTTTGAGATCCTGAGGAATCCCAATGAGCTTTTCCAAGGCCCTCCCTGACCGCAGTAGCAAATAGTTTTTACAGAGCTGGTTTCCTTGTCCCAGCATCTGACCCTCCTCTTTTCACAGCACGGGCTTGGGACCGGCCACGGCAGAGTTAAAAAATGTTGAAAACATTATTTATTTATTTATTCATTTATTTGTTTGAGATCCTGAGGAATCCCAATGAGCTTTTCCAAGGCCCTCCCTGACCGCAGTAGCAAATAGTTTTTACAGAGCTGGTTTGCTTGTCCCAGCATCTGACCCTCCTCTTTTCACAGCACGGGCTTGGGACCGGCGACGGCAGAGTTAAAAAATGTTGAAAACATTATTTATTTATTTATTCATTTATTTGTTTGAGATCCTGAGGAATCCCAATGAGCTTTTCCATGGCCCTTCCTGACCTCAGTAGAAAATAGTTTTTACAGAGCTGGTTTGCTTGTCCCAGCATCTGACCCTCCTCTTTTCACAGCACGGGCTTGGGACCGGCCATGGCAGAGTTAAAAAATGTTGAAAACATTATTTATTTATTCATTTATTTGTTTGAGATCCTGAGGAATCCCAATGAGCTTTTCCAAGGCCCTCCCTGACCGCAGTAGCAAATAGTTTTTACAGAGCTGGTTTCCTTGTCCCAGCATCTGACCCTCCTCTTTTCACAGCACGGGCTTGGGACCGGCCACGGCAGAGTTAAAAAATGTTGAAAACATTATTTATTTATTTAATAATTTATTTGTTTGAGATCCTGAGGAATCCCAATGAGCTTTTCCAAGGCCCTCCCTGACCGCAGTAGGAAATAGTTTTTACAGAGCTGGTTTGCTTGTCCCAGCATCTGACCCTCCTCTTTTCACAGCACGGGCTTGGGACCGGCCACGGCAGAGTTAAAAAAATGTTGAAAACATTATTTATTTATTCATTTATTTGTTTGAGATCCTGAGGAATCCCAATGAGCTTTTCCAAGGCCCTCCCTGACCGCAGTAGCAAATAGTTTTTACAGAGCTGGTTTGCTTGTCCCAGCATCTGACCCTCCTCTATTCACAGCACGGGCTTGGGACCGGCCATGGCAGAGTTAAAAAATGTTGAAAACATTATTTATTCATTTATTTGTTTGAGATCCTGAGGAATCCCAATGAGCTTTTCCAAGGCCCTCCCTGACCGCAGTAGCAAATAGTTTTTACAGAGCTGGTTTCCTTGTCCCAGCATCTGACCCTCCTCTTTTCACAGCACGGGCTTGGGACCGGCCACGGCAGAGTTAAAAAATGTTGAAAACATTATTTATTTATTTATTAATTTATTTGTTTGAGATCCTGAGGAATCCCAATGAGCGTTTCCAAGGCCCTCCCTGACCGCAGTAGCAAAAAGTTTTTTTTACAGAGCTGGTTTGCTTGTCCCAGCATCTGACCCTCTTCTTTTCACAGCACGGGCTTGGGACCGGACACGGCAGAGTTAAAAAAATGTTGAAAACATTATTTATTTATTCATTTATTTGTTTGAGATCCTGAGGAATCCCAATGAGCTTTTCCAAGGCCCTCCCTGACCGCAGTAGCAAATAGTTTTTACAGAGCTGGTTTGCTTGTCCCAGCATCTGACCCTCCTCTTTTCACAGCACGGGCTTGGGACCGGCCATGGCAGCGTTAAAAAAATGTTGAAAACATTATTTATTTATTCATTTATTTGTTTGAGATCCTGAGGAATCCCAATGAGCTTTTCCAAGGCCCTCCCTGACCGCAGTAGCAAATAGTTTTTACAGAGCTGGTTTGCTTGTCCCAGCATCTGACCCTCCTCTATTCACAGCACGGGCTTGGGACCGGCCATGGCAGAGTTAAAAAATGTTGAAAACATTATTTATTCATTTATTTGTTTGAGATCCTGAGGAATCCCAATGAGCTTTTCCAAGGCCCTCCCTGACCGCAGTAGCAAATAGTTTTTACAGAGCTGGTTTCCTTGTCCCAGCATCTGACCCTCCTCTTTTCACAGCACGGGCTTGGGACCGGCCACGGCAGAGTTAAAAAATGTTGAAAACATTATTTATTTATTTATTAATTTATTTGTTTGAGATCCTGAGGAATCCCAATGAGCGTTTCCAAGGCCCTCCCTGACCGCAGTAGCAAAAAGTTTTTTTTACAGAGCTGGTTTGCTTGTCCCAGCATCTGACCCTCTTCTTTTCACAGCACGGGCTTGGGACCGGACACGGCAGAGTTAAAAAAATGTTGAAAACATTATTTATTTATTCATTTATTTGTTTGAGATCCTGAGGAATCCCAATGAGCTTTTCCAAGGCCCTCCCTGACCGCAGTAGCAAATAGTTTTTACAGAGCTGGTTTGCTTGTCCCAGCATCTGACCCTCCTCTTTTCACAGCACGGGCTTGGGACCGGCCATGGCAGCGTTAAAAAAATGTTGAAAACATTATTTATTTATTCATTTATTTGTTTGAGATCCTGAGGAATCCCAATGAGCTTTTCCAAGGCCCTCCCTGACCGCAGTAGCAAATAGTTTTTACAGAGCTGGTTTGCTTGTCCCAGCATCTGACCCTCCTCTATTCACAGCACGGGCTTGGGACCGGCCATGGCAGAGTTAAAAAATGTTGAAAACATTATTTATTTATTCATTTATTTGTTTGAGATCCTGAGGAATCCCAATGAGCTTTTCCAAGGCCCTCCCTGACCGCAGTAGCAAATAGTTTTTACAGAGCTGGTTTCCTTGTCCCAGCATCTGACCCTCCTCTTTTCACAGCACGGGCTTGGGACCGGCCACGGCATAGTTAAAAAATGTTGAAAACATTATTTATTTATTTAATAATTTATTTGTTTGAGATCCTGAGGAATCCCAATGAGCTTTTCCAAGGCCCTCCCTGACCGCAGTAGCAAATAGTTTTTACAGAGCTGGTTTGCTTGTCCCAGCATCTGACCCTCCTCTTTTCACAGCACGGGCTTGGGACCGGCCACGGCAGAGTTAAAAAAATGTTGAAAACATTATTTATTTATTCATTTATTTGTTTGAGATCCTGAGGAATCCCAATGAGCTTTTCCAAGGCCCTCCCTAACCGCAGTAGCAAATTGTTTTTATAGAGCTGGTTTGCTTGTCCCAACATCTGACCCTCCTCTTTTCACAGCACGGGCTTGGGACCGGCCACGGCAGAGTTAAAAAATGTTGAAAACATTATTTATTTATTTATTCATTTATTTGTTTGAGATTCTGAGGAATCCCAATGAGCTTTTCCAAGGCCCTCCCTGACCGCAGTAGCAAATAGTTTTTTTTACAGAGCTGGTTTGCTTGTCCCAGCATCTGACCCTCTTCTTTTCACAGCACGGGCTTGGGACCGGACACGGCAGAGTTAAAAAAATGTTGAAAACATTATTTATTTATTCATTTATTTGTTTGAGATCCTGAGGAATCCCAATGAGCTTTTCCAAGGCCCTCCCTGACCGCAGTAGCAAATAGTTTTTACAGAGCTGGTTTGCTTGTCCCAGCATCTGACCCTCCTCCTTTCACAGCACGGGCTTGGGACCGGCCACGGCAGAGTTAAAAAAATGTTGAAAACATTATTTATTTATTTATTCATTTATTTGTTTGAGATCCTGAGGAATCCCAATGAGCTGTTCCAAGGCCCTCCCTGACCGCAGTAGCAAATAGTTTTTACAGAGCTGGTTTGCTTGTCCCAGCATCTGACCCTCCTCTATTCACAGCACGGGCTTGGGACCGGCCATGGCAGAGTTAAAAAATGTTGAAAACATTATTTATTCATTTATTTGTTTGAGATCCTGAGGAATCCCAATGAGCTTTTCCAAGGCCCTCCCTGACCGCAGTAGCAAATAGTTTTTACAGAGCTGGTTTCCTTGTCCCAGCATCTGACCCTCCTCTTTTCACAGCACGGGCTTGGGACCGGCCACGGCAGAGTTAAAAAATGTTGAAAACATTATTTATTTATTTATTAATTTATTTGTTTGAGATCCTGAGGAATCCCAATGAGCTTTTCCAAGGCCCTCCCTGACCGCAGTAGCAAAAAGTTTTTTTTACAGAGCTGGTTTGCTTGTCCCAGCATCTGACCCTCTTCTTTTCACAGCACGGGCTTGGGACCGGACACGGCAGAGTTAAAAAAATGTTGAAAACATTATTTATTTATTCATTTATTTGTTTGAGATCCTGAGGAATCCCAATGAGCTTTTCCAAGGCCCTCCCTGACCGCAGTAGCAAATAGTTTTTACAGAGCTGGTTTGCTTGTCCCAGCATCTGACCCTCCTCTTTTCACAGCACGGGCTTGGGACCGGCCATGGCAGCGTTAAAAAAATGTTGAAAACATTATTTATTTATTCATTTATTTGTTTGAGATCCTGAGGAATCCCAATGAGCTTTTCCAAGGCCCTCCCTGACCGCAGTAGCAAATAGTTTTTACAGAGCTGGTTTGCTTGTCCCAGCATCTGACCCTCCTCTATTCACAGCACGGGCTTGGGACCGGCCATGGCAGAGTTAAAAAATGTTGAAAACATTATTTATTTATTCATTTATTTGTTTGAGATCCTGAGGAATCCCAATGAGCTTTTCCAAGGCCCTCCCTGACCGCAGTAGCAAATAGTTTTTACAGAGCTGGTTTCCTTGTCCCAGCATTTGACCCTCCTCTTTTCACAGCACGGGCTTGGGACCGGCCACGGCAGAGTTAAAAAATGTTGAAAACATTATTTATTTATTTAATAATTTATTTGTTTGAGATCCTGAGGAATCCCAATGAGCTTTTCCAAGGCCCTCCCTGACCGCAGTAGGAAATAGTTTTTACAGAGCTGGTTTGCTTGTCCCAGCATCTGACCCTCCTCTTTTCACAGCACGGGCTTGGGACCGGCCACGGCAGAGTTAAAAAAATGTTGAAAACATTATTTATTTACTCATTTATTTGTTTGAGATCCTGAGGAATCCCAATGAGCTTTTCCAAGGCCCTCCCTGACCGCAGTAGCAAATAGTTTTTACAGAGCTGGTTTGCTTGTCCCAGCATCTGACCCTCCTCTATTCACAGCACGGGCTTGGGACCGGCCATGGCAGAGTTAAAAAATGTTGAAAACATTATTTATTCATTTATTTGTTTGAGATCCTGAGGAATCCCAATGAGCTTTTCCAAGGCCCTCCCTGACCACAGTAGCAAATAGTTTTTACAGAGCTGGTTTGCTTGTCCCAGCATCTGACCCTCCTTTTTTCACAGCACGGGCTTGGGACCGGCCACGGCAGAGTTAAAAAAATGTTGAAAACATTATTTATTTATTTATTCATTTATTTGTTTGAGATCCTGAGGAATCCCAATGAGCTTTTCCAAGGCCCTCCCTGACCGCAGTAGTAAATAGTTTTTACAGAGCTGGTTTGCTTGTCCCAGCATCTGACCCTCCTCTATTCACAGCACGGGCTTGGGACCGGCCATGGCAGAGTTAAAAAATGTTGAAAACATTATTTATTTATTCATTTATTTGTTTGAGATCCTGAGGAATCCCAATGAGCTTTTCCAAGGCCCTCCCTGACCGCAGTAGCAAATAGTTTTTACAGAGCTGGTTTCCTTGTCCCAGCATCTGACCCTCCTCTTTTCACAGCACGGGCTTGGGACCGGCCACGGCAGAGTTAAAAAATATTGAAAACATTATTTATTTATTTATTAATTTATTTGTTTGAGATCCTGAGGAATCCCAATGAGCTTTTCCAAGGCCCTCCCTGACCGCAGTAGCAAATAGTTTTTACAGAGCTGGTTTGCTTGTCCCAGCATCTGACCCTCTTCTTTTCACAGCACGGGCTTGGGACCGGCCACGGCAGAGTTAAAAAAATGTTGAAAACATTATTTATTTATTCATTTATTTGTTTGAGATCCTGAGGAATCCCAATGAGCTTTTCCAAGGCCCTCCCTGACCGCAGTAGCAAATAGTTTTTACAGAGCTGGTTTGCTTGTCCCAGCATCTGACCCTCCTCTATTCACAGCACGGGCTTGGGACCGGCCACGGCAGAGTTAAAAAATGTTGAAAACATTATTTATTTATTTATTCATTTATTTGTTTGAGATTCTGAGGAATCCCAATGAGCTTTTCCAAGGCCCTCCCTGACCGCAGTAGCAAATAGTTTTTTTTACAGAGCTGGTTTGCTTGTCCCAGCATCTGACCCTCCTCTTTTCACAGCACGGGCTTGGGACCGGCCACGGCAGAGTTAAAAAATGTTGAAAACCGTATTTATTTATTTATTCATTTATTTGTTTGAGATTCTGAGGAATCCCAATGAGCTTTTCCAAGGCCCTCCCTGACCGCAGTAGCAAATCGTTTTTTTTACAGAGCTGGTTTGCTTGTCCCAGCATCTGACCCTCTTCTTTTCACAGCACGGGCTTGGGACCAGCCACGGCAGAGTTAAAAAAATGTTGAAAACATTATTTATTTATTTATTCATTTATTTGTTTGAGATTCTGAGGAATCCCAATGAGCTTTTCCAAGGCCCTCCCTTACCGCAGTAGCAAATATTTTTTTTACAGAGCTGGTTTGCTTGTCCCAGCATCTGACCCCCTTCTTTTCACAGCACAGGCTTTGGACCGGCCACGGCAGAGTTAAAAAATGTTGAAAACCTTATTTATATATTCATTTATTTGTTTGAGATCCTGAGGAATCCGAATGAGCTTTTCCAAGGCCCTCCCTGACCGCAGTAGCAAATAGTTTTTACAGAGCTGGTTTGCTTGTCCCAGCATCTGACCCTCCTCTATTCATAGCACGGGCTTGGGACCGGCCATGGCAGAGTTAAAAAATGTTGAAAACATTATTTATTTATTCATTTATTTGTTTGAGATCCTGAGGAATCCCAATGAGCTTTTCCAAGGCCCTCCCTGACCGCAGTAGCAAATAGTTTTTACAGTGCTGGTTTCCTTGTCCCAGCATCTGACCCTCCTCTTTTCACAGCACGGGCTTGGGACCGGCCACGGCAGAGTTAAAAAATGTTGAAAACATTATTTATTTATTTATTCATTTATTTGTTTGAGATTCTGAGGAATCCCAATGAGCTTTTCCAAGGCCCTCCCTTACCGCAGTAGCAAATATTTTTTTTACAGAGCTGGTTTGCTTGTCCCAGCATCTGACCCCCTTCTTTTCACAGCACGGGCTTTGGACCGGCCACGGCAGAGTTAAAAAATGTTGAAAACCTTATTTATATATTCATTTATTTGTTTGAGATCCTAAAGAATCCGAATGAGCTTTTCCAAGGCCCTCCCTGACCGCAGTAGCAAATAGTTTTTACAGAGCTGGTTTGCTTGTCCCAGCATCTGACCCTCCTCTTTTCACAGCACGGGCATGGGACCGACCACGGCAGAGTTAAAAAAAATGTTAAAAACATTATTTATTTATTCATTTATTTGTTTGAGATCATGAGGAATCCCAATGAGCTTTTCCAAGGCCCTCCCTGACTGCACTTTCAAATAGTTTTTACAGAGCTGGTTTGCTTGTCCCAGCATCTGACCCTCCTCTTTTCACAGCACGGGCTTGGGACCGGCCACGGCAGAGTTAAAAAATGTTGAAAACATTATTTATTTATTTATTCATTTATTTGTTTGAGATCCTGAGGAATCCCAATGAGCTTTTCCAAGGCCCTCCCTGACTGCAGTATCAAATAGTTTTTACAGAGCTGGTTTGCTTATCCCAGCATCTGACCCTCCTTTTTTCACAGCACGGGCTTGGGACCGGCCATGGCAGAGTTAAAAAAATGTTGAAAACATTATTTATTTATTCATTTATTTGTTTGAGATCCTGAGGAATCCCAATGAGCTTTTCCAAGGCCCTTCCTGACTGCAGTATCAAATAGTTTTTACAGAGCTGGTTTGCTTATCCCAGCATCTGACCCTCCTCTTTTCACAGCACGGGCTTGGGACCGGCCACGGCAGAGTTAAAAAAATGTTGAAAACAATATTTATTTATTCATTTATTTGTTTGAGATCCTGAGGAATCCCAATGAGCTTTTCCAAGGCCCTCCCTGACCGCAGTAGCAAATAGTTTTTACAGTGCTGGTTTCCTTGTCCCAGCATCTGACCCTCCTCTTTTCACAGCACGGGCTTGGGACCGGCCACGGCAGAGTTAAAAAAATGTTGAAAACATTATTTATTTATTCATTTATTTGTTTGAGATCCTGAGGAATCCCAATGAGCTTTTCCAAGGCCCTCCCTGACCGCAGTAGCAAATAGTTTTTTTTACAGAGCTGGTTTGCTTGACCCAGCATCTGACCCTCCTCTATTCACAGCACGGGCTTGGGACCGGCCATGGCAGAGTTAAAAAATGTTGAAAACATTATTTATTTATTCATTTATTTGTTTGAGATCCTGAGGAATCCCAATGAGCTTTTCCAAGGCCCTCCCTGACCGCAGTAGCAAATAGTTTTTACAGTGCTGGTTTCCTTGTCCCAGCATCTGACCCTCCTCTTTTCACAGCACGGGCTTGGGACCGGCCACGGCAGAGTTAAAAAAATGTTGAAAACATTATTTATTTATTCATTTATTTGTTTGAGATCCTGAGGAATCCCAATGAGCTTTTCCAAGGCCCTCCCTGACCGCAGTAGCAAATAGTTTTTACAGAGCTGGTTTGCTTGTCCCAACATCTGACCCTCCTCTTTTCACAGCACGGGCTTGGGACCGGCCACGGCAGAGTTAAAAAAATGTTGAAAACATTATTTATTTATTCATTTATTTGTTTGAGATCCTGAGGAATCCCAATGAGCTTTTCCAAGGCCCTCCCTGACCGCAGTAGCAAATAGTTTTTACAGTGCTGGTTTCCTTGTCCCAGCATCTGACCCTCCTCTTTTCACAGCACGGGCTTGGGACCGGCCACGGCAGAGTTAAAAAAATGTTGAAAACATTATTTATTTATTCATTTATTTGTTTGAGATCCTGAGGAATCCCAATGAGCTTTTCCAAGGCCCTCCCTGACCGCAGTAGCAAATAGTTTTTTACAGAGCTGGTTTGCTTGACCCAGCATCTGACCCTCCTCTATTCACAGCACGGGCTTGGGACCGGCCATGGCAGAGTTAAAAAATGTTGAAAACATTATTTATTTATTCATTTATTTGTTTGAGATCCTGAGGAATCCCAATGAGCTTTTCCAAGGCCCTCCCTGACCGCAGTAGCAAATAGTTTTTACAGTGCTGGTTTCCTTGTCCCAGCATCTGACCCTCCTCTTTTCACAGCACGGGCTTGGGACCGGCCACGGCAGAGTTAAAAAAATGTTGAAAACATTATTTATTTATTCATTTATTTGTTTGAGATCCTGAGGAATCCCAATGAGCTTTTCCAAGGCCCTCCCTGACCGCAGTAGCAAATAGTTTTTACAGAGCTGGTTTGCTTGTCCCAACATCTGACCCTCCTCTTTTCACAGCACGGGCTTGGGACCGGTCACGGCAGAGTTAAAAAATGTTGAAAACATTATTTATTTATTTATTCATTTATTTGTTTGAGATCCTGAGGAATCCCAATGAGCTTTTCCAAGGCCCTCCCTTACCGCAGTAGCAAATATTTTTTTTACAGAGCTGGTTTGCTTGTCCCAGCATCTGACCCCCTTCTTTTCACAGCACGGGCTTTGGACCGGCCACGGCAGAGTTAAAAAAATGTTGAAAACCTTATTTATTTATTCATTTATTTGTTTGAGATCCTGAGGAATCCCAATGAGCTTTTCCAAGGCCCTCCCTGACCGCAGTAGCAAATAGTTTTTACAGAGCTGGTTTGCTTGTCCCAGCATCTGACCCTCCTCTTTTCACAGCACGGGCTTGGGACCGACCACGGCAGAGTTAAAAAAAATGTTGAAAACATTATTTATTTATTCATTTATTTGTTTGAGATCATGAGGAATCCCAATGAGCTTTTCCAAGGCCCTCCCTGACTGCACTAGCAAATAGTTTTTACAGAGCTGGTTTGCTTGTCCCAGCATCTGACCCTCCTCTTTTCACAGCACGGGCTTGGGACCGGCCACGGCAGAGTTAAAAAAATGTTGAAAACATTATTTATTTATTTATTCATTTATTTGTTTGAGATCCTGAGGAATCCCAATGAGCTTTTCCAAAGCCCTCCCTGACCGCAGTAGCAAATAGTTTTTACAGAGCTGGTTTGCTTGTCCCAGCATCTGACCCTCCTCTTTTCACAGCACGGGCTTGGGACCGGCCACGGCAGAGTTAAAAAAATGTTGAAAACATTATTTATTTATTTATTCATTTATTTGTTTGAGATCCTGAGGAATCCCAATGAGCTTTTCCAAGGCCCTCCCTGACTGCAGTATCAAATAGTTTTTACAGAGCTGGTTTGCTTATCCCAGCATCTGACCCTCCTCTTTTCACAGCACGGGCTTGGGACCGGCCACGGCAGAGTTAAAAAAATTTTGAAAACATTATTTATTTATTCATTTATTTGTTTGAGATCCTGAGGAATCCCAATGAGCTTTTCCAAGGCCCTCCCTGACTGCAGTAGCAAATAGTTTTTACAGAGCTGGTTTGCTTGTCCCAGCATCTGACCCTCCTCTATTCACAGCACGGGCTTGGGACCGGCCACGGCAGAGTTAAAAAAATGTTGAAAACATTATTTATTTATTCATTTATTTGTTTGAGATCCTGAGGAATCCCAATGAGCTTTTCCAAGGCCCTCCCTGACCGCAGTAGCAAATAGTTTTTACAGAGCTGGTTTCCTTGTCCCAGCATCTGACCCTCCTCTTTTCACAGCACGGGCTTGGGACCGGCCACGGCAGAGTTAAAAAATGTTGAAAACATTATTTATTTATTTATTAATTTATTTGTTTGAGATCCTGAGGAATCCCAATGAGCTTTTCCAAGGCCCTCCCTGACCACAGTAGCAAATAGTTTTTACAGAGCTGGTTTGCTTGTCCCAGCATCTGACCCTCCTCTTTTCACAGCACGGGCTTGGGACCGGCGACGCCAGAGTTAAAAAATGTTGAAAACATTATTTATTTATTTGTTTGAGATCCTGAGGAATCCCAATGAGCTTTTCCAAGGCACTCCCTGACCTCAGTAGAAAATAGTTTTTACAGAGCTGGTTTGCTTGTCCCAGCATCTGACCCTCCTCTTTTCACAGCAAGGGCTTGGGACCGGCCACGGCAGAGTTAAAAAAATGTTGAAAACATCATTTATTTATTCATTTATTTGTTTGAGATCCTGAGGAATCCCAATGAGCTTTTCCAAGGCCCTCCCTGACCGCAGTAGCAAATAGTTTTTTACAGAGCTGGTTTGCTTGACCCAGCATCTGACCCTCCTCTATTCACAGCACGGGCTTGGGACCGGCCATGGCAGAGTTAAAAAATGTTGAAAACATTATTTATTTATTCATTTATTTGTTTGAGATCCTGAGGAATCCCAATGAGCTTTTCCAAGGCCCTCCCTGACCGCAGTAGCAAATAGTTTTTACAGTGCTGGTTTCCTTGTCCCAGCATCTGACCCTCCTCTTTTCACAGCACGGGCTTGGGACCGGCCACGGCAGAGTTAAAAAAATGTTGAAAACATTATTTATTTATTCATTTATTTGTTTGAGATCCTGAGGAATCCCAATGAGCTTTTCCAAGGCCCTCCCTGACCGCAGTAGCAAATAGTTTTTACAGAGCTGGTTTGCTTGTCCCAACATCTGACCCTCCTCTTTTCACAGCACGGGCTTGGGACCGGTCACGGCAGAGTTAAAAAATGTTGAAAACATTATTTATTTATTTATTCATTTATTTGTTTGAGATCCTGAGGAATCCCAATGAGCTTTTCCAAGGCCCTCCCTTACCGCAGTAGCAAATATTTTTTTTACAGAGCTGGTTTGCTTGTCCCAGCATCTGACCCCCTTCTTTTCACAGCACGGGCTTTGGACCGGCCACGGCAGAGTTAAAAAAATGTTGAAAACCTTATTTATTTATTCATTTATTTGTTTGAGATCCTGAGGAATCCCAATGAGCTTTTCCAAGGCCCTCCCTGACCGCAGTAGCAAATAGTTTTTACAGAGCTGGTTTGCTTGTCCCAGCATCTGACCCTCCTCTTTTCACAGCACGGGCTTGGGACCGACCACGGCAGAGTTAAAAAAAATGTTGAAAACATTATTTATTTATTCATTTATTTGTTTGAGATCATGAGGAATCCCAATGAGCTTTTCCAAGGCCCTCCCTGACTGCACTAGCAAATAGTTTTTACAGAGCTGGTTTGCTTGTCCCAGCATCTGACCCTCCTCTTTTCACAGCACGGGCTTGGGACCGGCCACGGCAGAGTTAAAAAAATGTTGAAAACATTATTTATTTATTTATTCATTTATTTGTTTGAGATCCTGAGGAATCCCAATGAGCTTTTCCAAAGCCCTCCCTGACCGCAGTAGCAAATAGTTTTTACAGAGCTGGTTTGCTTGTCCCAGCATCTGACCCTCCTCTTTTCACAGCACGGGCTTGGGACCGGCCACGGCAGAGTTAAAAAAATGTTGAAAACATTATTTATTTATTTATTCATTTATTTGTTTGAGATCCTGAGGAATCCCAATGAGCTTTTCCAAGGCCCTCCCTGACTGCAGTATCAAATAGTTTTTACAGAGCTGGTTTGCTTATCCCAGCATCTGACCCTCCTCTTTTCACAGCACGGGCTTGGGACCGGCCACGGCAGAGTTAAAAAAATTTTGAAAACATTATTTATTTATTCATTTATTTGTTTGAGATCCTGAGGAATCCCAATGAGCTTTTCCAAGGCCCTCCCTGACTGCAGTAGCAAATAGTTTTTACAGAGCTGGTTTGCTTGTCCCAGCATCTGACCCTCCTCTATTCACAGCACGGGCTTGGGACCGGCCACGGCAGAGTTAAAAAAATGTTGAAAACATTATTTATTTATTCATTTATTTGTTTGAGATCCTGAGGAATCCCAATGAGCTTTTCCAAGGCCCTCCCTGACCGCAGTAGCAAATAGTTTTTACAGAGCTGGTTTCCTTGTCCCAGCATCTGACCCTCCTCTTTTCACAGCACGGGCTTGGGACCGGCCACGGCAGAGTTAAAAAATGTTGAAAACATTATTTATTTATTTATTAATTTATTTGTTTGAGATCCTGAGGAATCCCAATGAGCTTTTCCAAGGCCCTCCCTGACCACAGTAGCAAATAGTTTTTACAGAGCTGGTTTGCTTGTCCCAGCATCTGACCCTCCTCTTTTCACAGCACGGGCTTGGGACCGGCGACGCCAGAGTTAAAAAATGTTGAAAACATTATTTATTTATTTGTTTGAGATCCTGAGGAATCCCAATGAGCTTTTCCAAGGCACTCCCTGACCTCAGTAGAAAATAGTTTTTACAGAGCTGGTTTGCTTGTCCCAGCATCTGACCCTCCTCTTTTCACAGCAAGGGCTTGGGACCGGCCACGGCAGAGTTAAAAAAATGTTGAAAACATCATTTATTTATTCATTTATTTGTTTGAGATCCTGAGGAATCCCAATGAGCTTTTCCAAGGCCCTCCCTGACCGCAGTAGCAAATAGTTTTTACAGAGCTGGTTTGCTTGTCCCAACATCTGACCCTCCTCTTTTCACAGCACGGGCTTGGGACCGGCCACGGCAGAGTTAAAAAATGTTGAAAACATTATTTATTTATTTATTCATTTATTTGTTTGAGATTCTGAGGAATCCCAATGAGCTTTTCCAAGGCCCTCCCTTACCGCAGTAGCAAATATTTTTTTTACAGAGCTGGTTTGCTTGTCCCAGCATCTGACCCCCTTCTTTTCACAGCACGGGCTTTGGACCGGCCACGGCAGAGTTAAAAAAATGTTGAAAACCTTATTTATTTATTCATTTATTTGTTTGAGATCCTGAGGAATCCCAATGAGCTTTTCCAAGGCACTCCCTGACCTCAGTAGAAAATAGTTTTTACAGAGCTGGTTTGCTTGTCCCAGCATCTGACCCTCCTCTTTTCACAGCACGGGCTTGGGACCGGCCACGGCAGAGTTAAAAAAATGTTGAAAACATCATTTATTTATTCATTTATTTGTTTGAGATCCTGAGGAATCCCAATGAGCTTTTCCAAGGCCCTCCCTGACCGCAGTAGCAAATAGTTTTTACAGAGCTGGTTTGCTTGTCCCAACATCTGACCCTCCTCTTTTCACAGCACGGGCTTGGGACCGGCCACGGCAGAGTTAAAAAATGTTGAAAACATTATTTATTTATTTATTCATTTATTTGTTTGAGATTCTGAGGAATCCCAATGAGCTTTTCCAAGGCCCTCCCTTACCGCAGTAGCAAATATTTTTTTTACAGAGCTGGTTTGCTTGTCCCAGCATCTGACCCCCTTCTTTTCACAGCACGGGCTTTGGACCGGCCACGGCAGAGTTAAAAAAATGTTGAAAACCTTATTTATTTATTCATTTATTTGTTTGAGATCCTGAGGAATCCCAATGAGCTTTTCCAAGGCCCTCCCTGACCGCAGTAGCAAATAGTTTTTACAGAGCTGGTTTGCTTGTCCCAGCATCTGACCCTCCTCTTTTCACAGCACGGGCTTGGGACCGACCACGGCAGAGTTAAAAGAAATGTTGAAAACATTATTTATTTATTAATTTATTTGTTTGAGATCATGAGGAATCCCAATGAGCTTTTCCAAGGCCCTCCCTGACTGCACTAGCAAATAGTTTTTACAGAGCTGGTTTGCTTGTCCCAGCATCTGACCCTCCTCTTTTCACAGCACGGGCTTGGGACCGGCCACGGCAGAGTTAAAAAAATGTTGAAAACATTATTTATTTATTTATTCATTTATTTGTTTGAGATCCTGAGGAATCCCAATGAGCTTTTCCAAGGCCCTCCCTGACCGCAGTAGCAAATAGTTTTTACAGAGCTGGTTTGCTTGTCCCAGCATCTGACCCTCCTCTTTTCACAGCACGGGCTTGGAACCGGCCACGGCAGAGTTAAAAAATGTTGAAAACATTATTTATTTATTTATTCATTTATTTGTTTGAGATTCTGAGGAATCCCAATGAGCTTTTCAAAGGCCCTCCCTGACCGCAGTAGCAAATAGTTTTTTTTTACAGAGCTGGTTTGCTTGTCCCAGCATCTGACCCTCTTCTTTTCACAGCACGGGCTTGGGACCGGCCACGGCAGAGTTAAAAAAATGTTGAAAACATTATTTATTTATTCATTTATTTGTTTGAGATCCTGAGGAATCCCAATGAGCTTTTCCAATGCCCTCCCTGACCGCAGTAGCAAATAGTTTTTACAGAGCTGGTTTGCTTGTCCCAGCATCTGACCCTCCTCTTTTCACAGCACGGGCTTGGGACCGGCCACGGCAGAGTTAAAAAAATGTTGAAAACATTATTTATTTATTTATTCATTTATTTGTTTGAGATCCTGAGGAATCCCAATGAGCTTTTCCAAGGCCCTCCCTGACCGCAGTAGCAAATAGTTTTTACAGAGCTGGTTTGCTTGTCCCAGCATCTGACCCTCCTCTTTTCACAGCACGGGCTTGGGACCGACCACGGCAGAGTTAAAAGAAATGTTGAAAACATTATTTATTTATTAATTTATTTGTTTGAGATCATGAGGAATCCCAATGAGCTTTTCCAAGGCCCTCCCTGACTGCACTAGCAAATAGTTTTTACAGAGCTGGTTTGCTTGTCCCAGCATCTGACCCTCCTCTTTTCACAGCACGGGCTTGGGACCGGCCACGGCAGAGTTAAAAAAATGTTGAAAACATTATTTATTTATTTATTCATTTATTTGTTTGAGATCCTGAGGAATCCCAATGAGCTTTTCCAAGGCCCTCCCTGACCGCAGTAGCAAATAGTTTTTACAGAGCTGGTTTGCTTGTCCCAGCATCTGACCCTCCTCTTTTCACAGCACGGGCTTGGAACCGGCCACGGCAGAGTTAAAAAATGTTGAAAACATTATTTATTTATTTATTCATTTATTTGTTTGAGATTCTGAGGAATCCCAATGAGCTTTTCAAAGGCCCTCCCTGACCGCAGTAGCAAATCGTTTTTTTTTACAGAGCTGGTTTGCTTGTCCCAGCATCTGACCCTCTTCTTTTCACAGCACGGGCTTGGGACCGGCCACGGCAGAGTTAAAAAAATGTTGAAAACATTATTTATTTATTCATTTATTTGTTTGAGATCCTGAGGAATCCCAATGAGCTTTTCCAATGCCCTCCCTGACCGCAGTAGCAAATAGTTTTTACAGAGCTGGTTTGCTTGTCCCAGCATCTGACCCTCCTCTTTTCACAGCACGGGCTTGGGACCGGCCACGGCAGAGTTAAAAAAATGTTGAAAACATTATTTATTTATTTATTCATTTATTTGTTTGAGATCCTGAGGAATCCCAATGAGCTTTTCCAAGGCCCTCCCTGACTGCAGTATCAAATAGTTTTTACAGAGCTGGTTTGCTTATCCCAGCATCTGACCCTCCTCTTTTCACAGCACGGGCTTGGGACCGGCCACGGCAGAGTTAAAAAAATGTTGAAAACATTATTTATTTATTCATTTATTTGTTTGAGATCCTGAGGAATCCCAATGAGCTTTTCCAAGGCCCTCCCTGACCGCAGTAGCAAATAGTTTTTACAGAGCTGGTTTGCTTTTCCCAGCATCTGACCCTCCTCTTTTCACAGCACGGGCTTGGGACCGGCCACGGCAGAGTTAAAAAATGTTGAAAACATTATTTATTTATTTATTCATTTATTTGTTTGAGATCCTGAGGAATCCCAATGAGCTTTTCCAAGGCCCTCCCTGACCGCAGTAGCAAATAGTTTTTACAGAGCTGGTTTGCTTGTCCCAACATCTGACCCTCCTCTTTTCACAGCACGGGCTTGGGACCGGCCACGGCAGAGTTAAAAAATGTTGAAAACATTATTTATTTATTTATTCATTTATTTGTTTGAGATTCTGAGGAATCCCAATGAGCTTTTCAAAGGCCCTCCCTGACCGCAGTAGCAAATAGTTTTTTTTTACAGAGCTGGTTTGCTTGTCCCAGCATCTGACCCTCTTCTTTTCACAGCACGGGCTTGGGACCGGCCACGGCAGATTTAAAAAAATGTTGAAAACATTATTTATTTATTCATTTATTTGTTTGAGATCCTGAGGAATCCCAATGAGCTTTTCCAATGCCCTCCCTGACCGCAGTAGCAAATAGTTTTTACAGAGCTGGTTTGCTTGTCCCAGCATCTGACCCTCCTCTTTTCACAGCACGGGCTTGGGACCGGCGACGGCAGAGTTAAAAAATGTTGAAAACATTATTTATTTATTTGTTTGAGATCCTGAGGAATCCCAATGAGCTTTTCCAATGCCCTCCCTGACCGCAGTAGCAAATAGTTTTTTACAGAGCTGGTTTGCTTGTCCCAGCATCTGACCCTCCTCTATTCACAGCACGGGCTTGGGACCGGCCATGGCAGAGTTAAAAAATGTTGAAAACATTATTTATTTATTCATTTATTTGTTTGAGATCCTGAGGAATCCCAATGAGCTTTTCCAAGGCCCTCCCTGACCGCAGTAGCAAATAGTTTTTACAGTGCTGGTTTCCTTGTCCCAGCATCTGACCCTCCTCTTTTCATAGCACGGGCTTGGGACCGGCCACGGCAGAGTTAAAAAATGTTGAAAACATTATTTATTTATTTATTCATTTATTTGTTTGAGATCCTGAGGAATCCCAATGAGCTTTTCCAAGGCCCTCCCTGACCGCAGTAGCAAATAGTTTTTACAGAGCTGGTTTGCTTGTCCCAGCATCTGACCCTCCTCTTTTCACAGCACGGGCTTGGGACCGGCCACGGCAGAGTTAAAAAAATGTTGAAAACATTATTTATTTATTCATTTATTTGTTTGAGATCCTGAGGAATCCCAATGAGCTTTTCCAAGGCCCTCCCTGACCGCAGTAGCAAATAGTTTTTACAGAGCTGGTTTGCTTGTCCCAACATCTGACCCTCCTCTTTTCACAGCACGGGCTTGGGACCGGCCACGGCAGAGTTAAAAAATGTTGAAAACATTATTTATTTATTTATTCATTTATTTGTTTGAGATTCTGAGGAATCCCAATGAGCTTTTCCAAGGCCCTCCCTTACCGCAGTAGCAAATATTTTTTTTACAGAGCTGGTTTGCTTGTCCCAGCATCTGACCCCCTTCTTTTCACAGCACGGGCTTTGGACCGGCCACGGCAGAGTTAAAAAATGTTGAAAACCTTATTTATATATTCATTTATTTGTTTGAGATCCTGAGGAATCCGAATGAGCTTTTCCAAGGCCCTCCCTGACCGCAGTAGCAAATAGTTTTTACAGAGCTGGTTTGCTTGTCCCAGCATCTGACCCTCCTCTATTCACAGCACGGGCTTGGGACCGGCCATGGCAGAGTTAAAAAATGTTGAAAACATTATTTATTTATTCATTTATTTGTTTGAGATCCTGAGGAATCCCAATGAGCTTTTCCAAGGCCCTCCCTGACCGCAGTAGCAAATAGTTTTTACAGTGCTGGTTTCCTTGTCCCAGCATCTGACCCTCCTCTTTTCACAGCACGGGCTTGGGACCGGCCACGGCAGAGTTAAAAAATGTTGAAAACATTATTTATTTATTCATTTATTTGTTTGAGGTCCTGAGGAATCCCAATGAGCTTTTCCAAGGCCCTCCCTGACTGCAGTAGCAAATAGTTTTTACAGAGCTGGTTTGCTTGTCCCAGCATCTGACCCTCCTCTTTTCACAGCACGGGCTTGGGACCGGCCACGGCAGAGTTAAAAAAATGTTGAAAACATTATTTATTTATTCATTTATTTGTTTGAGATCCTGAGGAATCCCAATGAGCTTTTCCAAGGCCCTCCCTGACCGCAGTAGCAAATAGTTTTTACAGAGCTGGTTTGCTTGTCCCAACATCTGACCCTCCTCTTTTCACAGCACGGGCTTGGGACCGGCCACGGCAGAGTTAAAAAATGTTGAAAACATTATTTATTTATTTATTCATTTATTTGTTTGAGGTTCTGAGGAATCCCAATGAGCTTTTCAAAGGCCCTCCCTGACCGCAGTAGCAAATAGTTTTTTTTTACAGAGCTGGTTTGCTTGTCCCAGCATCTGACCCTCTTCTTTTCACAGCACGGGCTTGGGACCGGCCACGGCAGAGTTAAAAAAATGTTGAAAACATTATTTATTTATTCATTTATTTGTTTGAGATCCTGAGGAATCCCAATGAGCTTTTCCAATGCCCTCCCTGACCGCAGTAGCAAATAGTTTTTACAGAGCTGGTTTGCTTGTCCCAGCATCTGACCTTCCTCTTTTCACAGCACGGGCTTGGGACCGGCCACGGCAGAGTTAAAAAAATGTTGAAAACATTATTTATTTATTTATTCATTTATTTGTTTGAGATCCTGAGGAATCCCAATGAGCTTTTCCAAGGCCCTCCCTGACTGCAGTATCAAATAGTTTTTACAGAGCTGGTTTGCTTATCCCAGCATCTGACCCTCCTCTTTTCACAGCACGGGCTTGGGACCGGCCACGGCAGAGTTAAAAAAATGTTGAAAACATTATTTATTTATTCATTTATTTGTTTGAGATCCTGAGGAATCCCAATGAGCTTTTCCAAGGCCCTCCCTGACCGCAGTAGCAAATAGTTTTTACAGAGCTGGTTTGCTTTTCCCAGCATCTGACCCTCCTCTTTTCACAGCACGGGCTTGGGACCGGCCACGGCAGAGTTAAAAAATGTTGAAAACATTATTTATTTATTTATTCATTTATTTGTTTGAGATCCTGAGGAATCCCAATGAGCTTTTCCAAGGCCCTCCCTGACCGCAGTAGCAAATAGTTTTTACAGAGCTGGTTTGCTTGTCCCAGCATCTGACCCTCCTCTTTTCAAAGCACGGGCTTGGGACCGGCCACGGCAGAGTTAAAAAAATGTTGAAAACATTATTTATTTATTCATTTATTTGTTTGAGATCCTGAGGAATCCCAATGAGCTTTTCCAAGGCCCTCCCTGACCGCAGTAGCAAATAGTTTTTACAGAGCTGGTTTGCTTGTCCCAACATCTGACCCTCCTCTTTTCACAGCACGGGCTTGGGACCGGCCACGGCAGAGTTAAAAAATGTTGAAAACATTATTTATTTATTTATTCATTTATTTGTTTGAGATTCTGAGGAATCCCAATGAGCTTTTCCAAGGCCCTCCCTTACCGCAGTAGCAAATATTTTTTTTACAGAGCTGGTTTGCTTGTCCCAGCATCTGACCCCCTTCTTTTCACAGCACGGGCTTTGGACCGGCCACGGCAGAGTTAAAAAATGTTGAAAACCTTATTTATATATTCATTTATTTGTTTGAGATCCTGAGGAATCCGAATGAGCTTTTCCAAGGCCCTCCCTGACCGCAGTAGCAAATAGTTTTTACAGAGCTGGTTTGCTTGTCCCAGCATCTGACCCTCCTCTATTCACAGCACGGGCTTGGGACCGGCCATGGCAGAGTTAAAAAATGTTGAAAACATTATTTATTTATTCATTTATTTGTTTGAGATCCTGAGGAATCCCAATGAGCTTTTCCAAGGCCCTCCCTGACCGCAGTAGCAAATAGTTTTTACAGTGCTGGTTTCCTTGTCCCAGCATCTGACCCTCCTCTTTTCACAGCACGGGCTTGGGACCGGCCACGGCAGAGTTAAAAAATGTTGAAAACATTATTTATTTATTCATTTATTTGTTTGAGATCCTGAGGAATCCCAATGAGCTTTTCCAAGGCCCTCCCTGACTGCAGTAGCAAATAGTTTTTACAGAGCTGGTTTGCTTGTCCCAGCATCTGACCCTCCTCTTTTCACAGCACGGGCTTGGGACCGGCCACGGCAGAGTTAAAAAAATGTTGAAAACATTATTTATTTATTCATTTATTTGTTTGAGATCCTGAGGAATCCCAATGAGCTTTTCCAAGGCCCTCCCTGACCGCAGTAGCAAATAGTTTTTACAGAGCTGGTTTGCTTGTCCCAACATCTGACCCTCCTCTTTTCACAGCACGGGCTTGGGACCGGCCACGGCAGAGTTAAAAAATGTTGAAAACATTATTTATTTATTTATTCATTTATTTGTTTGAGATTCTGAGGAATCCCAATGAGCTTTTCAAAGGCCCTCCCTGACCGCAGTAGCAAATAGTTTTTTTTACAGAGCTGGTTTGCTTGTCCCAGCATCTGACCCTCTTCTTTTCACAGCACGGGCTTGGGACCGGCCACGGCAGAGTTAAAAAAATGTTGAAAACATTATTTATTTATTCATTTATTTGTTTGAGATCCTGAGGAATCCCAATGAGCTTTTCCAATGCCCTCCCTGACCGCAGTAGCAAATAGTTTTTACAGAGCTGGTTTGCTTGTCCCAGCATCTGACCCTCCTCTTTTCACAGCACGGGCTTGGGACCGGCCACGGCAGAGTTAAAAAAATGTTGAAAACATTATTTATTTATTTATTCATTTATTTGTTTGAGATCCTGAGGAATCCCAATGAGCTTTTCCAAGGCCCTCCCTGACTGCAGTATCAAATAGTTTTTACAGAGCTGGTTTGCTTATCCCAGCATCTGACCCTCCTCTTTTCACAGCACGGGCTTGGGACCGGCCACGGCAGAGTTAAAAAAATGTTGAAAACATTATTTATTTATTCATTTATTTGTTTGAGATCCTGAGGAATCCCAATGAGCTTTTCCAAGGCCCTCCCAGACCGCAGTAGCAAATAGTTTTTACAGAGCTGGTTTGCTTTTCCCAGCATCTGACCCTCCTCTTTTCACAGCACGGGCTTGGGACCGGCCACGGCAGAGTTAAAAAATGTTGAAAACATTATTTATTTATTTATTCATTTATTTGTTTGAGATCCTGAGGAATCCCAATGAGCTTTTCCAAGGCCCTCCCTGACCGCAGTAGCAAATAGTTTTTACAGAGCTGGTTTGCTTGTCCCAACATCTGACCCTCCTCTTTTCACAGCACGGGCTTGGGACCGGCCACGGCAGAGTTAAAAAAATGTTGAAAACATTATTTATTTATTTATTCATTTATTTGTTTGAGATTCTGAGGAATCCCAATGAGCTTTTCAAAGGCCCTCCCTGACCGCAGTAGCAAATAGTTTTTTTTACAGAGCTGGTTTGCTTGTCCCAGCATCTGACCCTCTTCTTTTCACAGCACGGGCTTGGGACCGGCCACGGCAGATTTAAAAAAATGTTGAAAACATTATTTATTTATTCATTTATTTGTTTGAGATCCTGAGGAATCCCAATGAGCTTTTCCAATGCCCTCCCTGACCGCAGTAGCAAATAGTTTTTACAGAGCTGGTTTGCTTGTCCCAGCATCTGACCCTCCTCTTTTCACAGCACGGGCTTGGGACCGGCGACGGCAGAGTTAAAAAATGTTGAAAACATTATTTATTTATTTGTTTGATATCCTGAGGAATCCCAATGAGCTTTTCCAAGGCACTCCCTGACCGCAGTAGCAAATAGTTTTTTTTTACAGAGCTGGTTTGCTTGTCCCAGCATCTGACCCTCTTCTTTTCACAGCACGGGCTTGGGACCGGCCACGGCAGATTTAAAAAAATGTTGAAAACATTATTTATTTATTCATTTATTTGTTTGAGATTCTGAGGAATCCCAATGAGCTTTTCAAAGGCCCTCCCTGACCGCAGTAGCAAATAGTTTTTTACAGAGCTGGTTTGCTTGTCCCAGCATCTGACCCTCCTCTATTCACAGCACAGGCTTGGGACCGGCCACGGCAGATTTA